>NW_010272692.1:0-21481 GCF_000690775.1 Eurypyga helias
GGGGTGCGGTATGAGAGTTGTGTGGTTGTCTTCTTGCATTACTTTTTTTCCCAAAGCACTTTAAGGGGAATTAATCAGCATCACCAATAAGTGTTATAAATATTATAATAAAGGAGGTTGATCCATAAAGTAATTGTTCAGCTATCTACAATTAGGTATCATTGCTATTACTGGATTAGGTGAAATCAGTTGAAAAGCCTAATGCCTTGGAGACACCGAAAGATTCTGGGTAACTCATTTTAACATAAGTCAGGCCTCAGTTTAGCTCAGTGTAGCTGATAATATAGGAGAACAGAAAATGTTCATGTCTTGAGAGAAGATGACAAACCTGATGATGCATAACAGGGAACCTGAGACTTCATGCACACTGAGACCACATAAATAATGCAGACAATGTAGCTTTGTTGCTGAGTGAAACCCTGAGACAGTCAGTGCCATAAGCACTATAGGAGTGTTCATACCTGAGGGGAATTGTGAAGCTGGTAACACTTTTCCTGCCAGGATCCATTTGGTGCACGCAAGTCATGACCTCTTGAGTCTAAGTGGTACTGACTACTCGGTGGAGATTTCAAAGGCATCGCAGGAACTACAAGAACTAAAATAAGAGTGAAAAATAAAAGGCTGTAAGCAGAAGCTGTAGCTCAGAGGGTTGGCAACACTGGCTAGAGTAACAGCAATTCCTGTGGGAAGCTTCTGAGCTGAGGTCTGCCAGAGAGGATAGGAGTCATTTGGCCTAATTTTAGATGTCCAGGGGTTATTTAACCAGCCTTAATTTGTTGCTGAGGCTTCTCCTATAGTTAAGGAAGAGGTAGAGGCGCTTTCAGGTCTTTGACAGCAGCCTAATTTGGATACTCATCCTGGCTAAGGTATCTGCTGTCTAGAGGCAACTGTGGAGCTAGACTGAATAGAGAGATCATCTGTGACTAGATTAGACAACTTACTTTTAGAGAGCTGAAGTTAAGTGAATAGTCCCATCAAGTTGCAGGTGGTATTGTACATTTGCAGCTCATGTCCAAATAATGGCTTATAACTCTAAACAAGAAAGTTATAGTAGTTGAAAAGTTTCTCATATTTAGTACCTGGAGACCCAGGTACTACAAACGACACCAAAATAATGACCAGGGTTGGCACAGGAGAAAACAGTGATGCCAACAAGCGATCCAGATGCATAGTCATGCATATGTGAACAAACAGTGCAGGCTTTGGACACACAACAAGAATCCTTGTACGACTCTGATGATTCTGGATAAAAGTTGGGAAGTTGTAACTACAGAGGTCACACATAGCGTTTTCCTCTGCAACTCTTTCTTGCCTTAGACTTCTAATGAGGACATGTATCTGCCTGTATACTTAGAGTTTCTCTTCCTTAGCGCTTCAGTTCACAAATGGAGGAAATTGGTTTAAATGAGCCATCCCACAAAATGAATCCAAATGTGCTAACAACATGAAAGTTGTGTGGTACAAGCCATAAAGTCTAAAAGGCTTCTGCTTTTCCAGTGCTGTATTTGGAATAACGTTATTTGAGAATTAACAGGGAAATTAACAGGAAAAAAAACCCCAACAACTTGCTTATTAAAACAATAACCCTTCCATGAACAGCACTAACATGTTTTCCATAGATTAATTCTGATGATTTGCCAGATACCTCTACCATGGAGATCAAGCAGTGGTATGATTGGTAAAGATATTTGGGCAAATGGCAGTTATGGCAATTTTTTTTCCAGATGCCAGGTAAAGCCAAATATTTGCTAGTATAAATGTTATTTGAGTAGAATTGTCATGTTACCTTTTTTTTTTTTTTTTTTTGAGTTTAGGGCAGATCAACATCCCAGTTGTTTTTTCCCAGCACATTTCACATTTCAGGAGCCTGGCCTCCCCTGCCTTAGTCTGGACTTCCCCTGGGCTCCTTGAATTTTCATTTTTAATAAATATTTATACAAATTTATTCAATAAATATGTATACCCACAGCCAGGGAATGACAACTTCTTTTCCAGGCAGCAGCAGGACCTGGACATGCTTGCTCCTGGCTGGTGTTTGCTCTGAAGGACAGACCAAAGCAGCCCTTTCCCCACCCCTTCCACCCCTCACCACCTTGCAATGAGCCTAGATACACTGCAGAATGCTTCAAGAGTGAGGCAAAGGTCCTGCCTGTAGCAGCTTGAGTGACACACGCTTCGTACTGATGTACAGCAATTTCACAGGGCTCTGGGAATTGCCAACCTGGGTCTTTTTTAGAGAGCAGATGCCCTGTCAATCCACTTCTGCAGGACTGATACAAACGGAAAGTAAATATTGGTTGCAATAAAGGAATGTCTCTGCCTTTACGTTTTAGGCTTGGGTAAGACTACTACTGAAATTCAGGTTTTCCTGTCTGGCCAGAATTTACAGTTAAACCTAAGAATAGTCTTGTCACTTCCTCTTAAGCCTATCTATCTAAACAGTCAGAAGTAAAAATATCTGGAAAGTTTGAAGCATAACATGTCTGCTTAAGGCATGCAGTGTGGTATCTGCAGGCTTGGGTTTCTTGCAGCTTTATGTGCTTTCTGCAATGAGGACATTTACAGTCTCTTCTGAAGAATTTACACTTACAAGTCTTGTCAAAGTTCATAGTACGCGTAAAGTATTGCAGATAACGAGTTAGTGATTACCCCTTTTTTGATAATGAGTAGATACACTTTGATCAACCTGATGCTAATGATTACTGGCCTTGTATTAAAAGGCTAGCAAAAACATTTGTTGCTGTAGTATGTAAACACGTAGCATTTCTAATTCCATAAGCACTTTCAGCTAGTGTAGCCAGCCTCACCATCAAATGTGGTAACTGCTGAAAGCCCTCTAGCCCCAGCCAAAAAAAACTTTACGAAGAAAGTGTATCGGTTCACCATGCAGCTGCACAGATATTGATGCCAGCTCAGGAGAGAAGTTATGGGTGGGAACAAGCAGGGGGAAGGTGGGATCATTTATTTCAACAGCAGTGTGGGGTTTATGCCAAAATAAACTGCTCATGGGTCTACTGTCTAAGGGTTGCCAATATAACAATGATATGTAAGAAGAAACTCTTGCTGATAAAGTCTTTTGTTAGTCATTCATAAATTTAAGAACAGAAAAGTGAGCCTAGATTTCAGAAGAATTCCAGGTGTCTGATAGCAGAGTGTAACTGTTCTCTCAATATCAAATTCAAAAAAGAAACAGTTTAAAAATTTGTGCGTAACGATGGGCGTGCTGTTGTCAAATAAATGAAGGTGCAAGTTAAAGGAAGTTGAGTGCATTTCAACATGCACGTCATCAGCTTACCTATGTGACTGGGACTGGGGTGCTGGTACAGACACAGGTTGTGATGGTGGGCAGACCTAGGAGTGGTTCCTTGGAAGTAAAGTTTTCCTGTATTTTGAGAATAGGTCTACACCCTGTGATTGGTTTATTGAGTTAAAAACTGAAAAGTGAGTACTGGAGCTAAAGAAGTGATGTTTGAAGTTACGAGGAGAAATATCTAGAATATCAAGTAACCTCCTACCGTTAAGTGAGGGCCCATGGTTACTCAACTAATCTGGAATAAAGCTTTCCCTGTAAAAGTAAACTCTCCGAAGTAGAAATTGATATGGAATTTCCTTTGGGCTCAGTACTGAGATCTCAGACCTGGGAAATGAATGTGATCTGTAACAAACCTATTAGGGGCTCTAATGCTATACAGCCTCCTCCAGTGACCCCAAGGTAATAATTCTTTTCTTCAGTGCTTCTGTTGCTGTTTTTCCTTTGGTAAAAGCATCTTGGGAATGCTTCTCAGGACTAAGGGGAAAATGCCTCTTTTTAGACCTCCCCTCCTGAACTCCCATCTCAGTTTCACACAGCTCCAGAATCAGTCCAGTTGAAAACTGGTCATGTCCAGTTTTAGCCTCTTTGCTACTAAGATTAAATGATGCACAGTCATCCACACATAAAATAATATGGTTAGTGGGACCCTGTATCTTACAAGCTTACAGGTAGATTTGAGCTTTTGCTTTGGACCTTTCCCTTGAATTTGAACAGAGAGAGAATCGAACTGTTTGTGATTTCTTTTTCAAAAAGTTGTTGCCCAAGATAGTGATGTTTATTCTTTGTAGCAAGTTGTGTAGGAGCTGTTAGTTAAAAGAGTTAGTTTTACAATCCAGGATATGTGTGACAAAGGATATAGTGTACGTGGTTTGGCTATCACTTCTGCTGACTTGCCTATTTTTTGCTCTCTTGGTATGTGGCAATCCTGGTTTGTGTGACAATCCTAGTTTGTGTGACAATCCTGATCTGGGATCTCAGACACTGTGAAACTGAAGGTAACAGGGCTAGAATTAACTTCAAGTAATTACTGACCAGTCTCAATATCATTTATATCTCACATGTACCTGTTTTAGCTTTTCACAATTCTCTTTGACTCAGCAGAGACAAAGAACATGTAGTGCTTGTTGAAAGTTACAGCACCTCTTTAGCTCTTCATGCAAGCTATGAAGCCTTTTCACCTTGGCATTGCTTTTGTATGTTAGACAGAGATTTGTCTTTTTGCCTCTTCCAACTATGGATCCTTCCCCCTTTGGTCCCTTCAGGGGGCTAGGGCAAATTATAGCACATTGCTTTTGACAGTTCTGAAAGAAAATCCATGTCCTCACATTCGAAGACAGATATTTGAAAGGACTGTATATAGGTATGCGACGTATTTCCAGCACATGAATGAGACAGACCAACACTTTCAAGAAGTAAGACCTGGCATGGAAAAGCAGAATATCTTTCTTTCAAATAATTTGCATTACCTCTGTTTCTACATATTCATCTTGGAACTTCTTCCGTTATGTCTTGGCCACTGTCAATAAAGTTGAACTACTGGGGCTTCGGAGACATTGCTACAGTTTAGTAAATGTGGAGAAAGGAATTTCAGCTTTAACTATTACAATAAAAATGTTCTATGGGAACTGAAGTATTTCAAATAAAGTAGCAATTTTTTAAACTAAATATTTCCCATCTTCTGAGAATTTTCACAGTACTACTACCCTAAGACTAAACTTTAAATATGATTGGAGTACATAAAATTATGCTAGTAAGCATCCCTTTAAGACCAGTTTATATAATTTCATTGCCATGCAGACGTAAGCAGACTAGATTACTATAATCATAAAGCTTAAAAACATGTCAGGCTGGAAAGATGTCATGACAGCACAAAAGTCCCAAGCAACACACCCTGTTAGCATTCATGGAGGGTGTGATACTGAGAGGTGTTCAAAGAAAAAAACAATCAGATGGCTTTGGCCACAACGTTAAGTAAAGCATATTTCTGCAGAAGAAACATAGGTATAACACCACTCTGTAGGTGAGAAATCTGGGTAGTTATTCACGGATGTGTGCTTGGCACTGACATCTGCTGCAAAATTCTCCAAGAACTTGCACACCTCAGTCATTGATGTGCTCGCTAGGATTCCCTGGCGTGGGGAATGAGTGTAACGCTCCCCAGCTTCACTTCACTCAGCTGTCCCAGGGGACTAGAATTCCTCTGGTAGGATGGAGAAATTTGCAGAGTGTATGACAGGAAAATAGTAGGTACTGATAACATGATACCGGTTACAAATTTTGCAACTGTTTTTTTGGTACCTTTGCTTGTTAAAAGCTGCAACAGGGTAATTCTCATACCACTCGCCTTTAACTGTAGGCATGTAACAACAGTACTGGCTATTACATCAGTGTTACACTTAGTCATGGGAAAGAACAGGAGAGTTGCTGTAAACAGTCTCGGGAAAGAGGGATCAATGGCAGAATTGATTTAAACTGACCCTGACAATGAAGCAGTCTCATCACTATGCTCTGCAGCCAGGGATAGTTAAAATAGTTAATTCTCCTTGCTGTTTTTGAGACACAAACTTTTTCAGCCTTGAAACAGAATGAACTGCCAGGAGTGTAGTTGTTTTGAGTAAATATTCCCAGAATGTCAACACACCATGGATGGCAATGACGTCTCTTTTGATGTTTGTTGTCCTAATTCCAATACACAACGCTGAGTGTAAAACACAAAGCTGTAGGTTACTCTGCAACAGATTTATGCAAGGAAAACAAAGATCTTCTGTTTCCATTATCTACTCCTTTTGTTTTAATTTTCCTCTGTCATCTCTAGAATTTGCAGCTATACCAGTTTCTGAAGAGGCTGGTCTTCCAAGAGCAACTTTCTCAAGGGGTAAAATGAAGAAGAATAATTCTGTAACATGCATTTTTAGAATTTCCAGACATAAAAAGCCAAACCAAAACAAAACCAATAATAATAATAATAATTAAAAAAACCCCAAACCGAACAAAAAAACCAAAACGGGTTTTTTTTTTTTCATCTATTCCAGAAATGGCGTAGGCAAGACTTGATATTTTTTTTTAGTCTTGCGGTGGGTGGGCGTTTTTGTTTGTTTGTTTGTTTGTTTTTTAATTTTGGGGCACAAGCACTGGACCTCTGCATCAGCTCAAGATAATTAGTCACCTGCTGTTACTCTGGAAATTATCCTTTGAAGGTGCTAAGGAAAATATTTTCACAATGGGATTGGGCAAGCGCTGGAACAGGTTGCTCAGAAGAGATGTGTAGTCTCTATTCAAAACTCAGCTAAGCAAGGTGCTGAGTAGTCTGACCTGATGCTGAAAGTGGTTCTGCTCTGAGCAGGTGCTCAGACTGGGTGATATCCCAAGCTCCCAGTGTCAATTCTTCTGTGAGTCTATTCTTGTAAGGACTTGTAATTTCTTCAACTCATGCACTTCAGTTCTCAATGGATCACTGTGCTCAGAACCACACATTTATTGCCTACTTGAACTTGTCAGCTCACAAGTGGGCCCGTATTAATCAATAAAATAAAATAATTGACTGTGGAGAAGAAGATGAGACAGCCAGAGGATTTTCGCAAATTAAATGGGTATTTAAAAGTTGGGCACTTTTCTTAGGAACTCGGATAAGAACTGAATAATCTTGGTCACCGATAATAGGAGGTGCATTTATTTTCACAGAAACTACCTTTATAGCAGCCTACAACCACTTTCTTGAGTGGAGTTAACACTGATCTCTATATTTTTGAAATCAGAACCAGGTCATAGTTTCTTAATAGCCTGGATGCCAAAATCCTTCTGTGTGCTCACTGTTCTGACTGCAGTTTCACATGGTCAGTGGTATTAAATGTTTGCAATTGGCCCTGAGAAAGAAAAGAAAGAAAAAAAAAAAAAAGCCAGTAAATCCATGTTTTTCTGTAGCTGAGGCACCGTCTAGATTTTTGCTTTCTGTCCAGGTATTGGGTGTAGACCACAAGATGCTGATCCACAGCTGGAACTAGCCCAACGTTCAGGGCTCTTCCTACCCAGATTTTTTCTCAACCCATTAGGTTGCAAACTGTTCAGAAAATGTCATTATTTCTCTATCTTCCTTGGACAGTAGGAGACCTGGTTCCACTATTTGTGGGTTTCTTTCAGACCTCTCAACATTTTTTTCTTGCTGGCTAAGTCTCTGGGGACATAAGAAACAAAGACTGGCACGTTTTTTGCCTGTAGCACTGAGCAGCACTGTGACTTCTCTGGTTGCCATATGTCCCTACACAAAAAATGCATGGTGCCAGCTCATGCAACGACACACGCTATGCTACTGGCTGAATAGAAGTGTCACTCAAGATTCGGCTGCATCACTTTCTTGCCTGCAGGTCCACACTTTTTCCTCTCATTCTTCCTCAGTTTTATGCATGTAGAGTTAAGGTTTGCAGGACACGAGCTGAATGCAAAGGTCTTATTAACCAAGTTTAACTGAGGGACTTAAATTAGGACTGTATTTTCCCTAGCCTACCTTAATAGCTTATTGAGAAAGACTCTTCCAGGGGGAAAATTAGGGGTGAGCTGAATAACACTCTGGAAAGATTTTCCCTTCTCTTTGAAGAGGGAGTTAGCAATTAATACATTCCTGATTAAGGTACCTGGCCAGCTGCCGGGGGTTAGGTGAGATGAAACCTACTGGAGTATAAATGCTTTCAAGGCCAGTCCTAATTCCAGTCAGTCCAAGGAACAGTTATTTTCCTAGCTGCCCCTCAGACCTGGCTCATTTAACCTTTCTTCTGTCCTTCATTTATCATATGCCAATGGCACTGCCCTTAATAGCAATGTGTGGGCTCCTACCCCACAATAATTCATTCTTCTTTTACAGAGGTGTTGGCAACAGCAAGATACCTGGCACAAGTCCGCCAGCAAGCAGGTGCCACAGACTGGAGAGGGTGGGAGCAGAGGCATATAGCGGGTTTCAGAGGCAGAACGGCAGCAGTCAGAGGGGAGAGAAAATGAAGTGCTGAGCTGAGGATGTGAAAGACAGGAAGATGAAGAGAGGAAGATGAGGGGATGGTAGAAAGCCTTGGGTTGGGAGAATATGTATCTGGGCTTTTGGGAGGAATGTAGGACCCCTAAATCCTGGTGGGGGTGAGCTCTGTGAAGTCTGCCACAGTGCAAAAACCTGCTCTGTGCATCATCCTGTGCTCCAGCCCCTCCAACCCTCTTACAGAATGCAATCCAGCAAGTAGCTCAAAAATGATCTATGAGATTCAGATCCTGATTTGTACTTGATTCCACCACCCGAAAACACTGCATGATAAACTATTTTATATGTACAGAAAATGTGAAATATGAAGAAGCTAAAAAGAGGGAAGAAATATGAAGTTGAGTGAAGAGGAAAGTGGAAATAAGGCTGATGTGCCATGGATTCTATAGGATTTTCTTTTTCCTCTCTTGGTTAAGTATTTCCAGATCATGTACATAGCTGTCATTTTGTCAGTATTTAATAACTGTCCACTAGTCAATACCAGGTGCATCTCTCTAGTTTCCCACACTTTTGGGGTCAAAGTGAGCTTCCTCTAGCTCCTGTCAGCTTTATCAGGTGTTGCCCAAATTTTTCCTAGGAAGGGACTTGAATCTACTGCAAGGCAAGTCCTGCAGCATTTTGGGGCTCTGTCTGTCCCACTAAAGCTTGTGTGCATGAATAAGTGCAGTGGATCTGGTGCACTCCTTTTAGCTGCTGAGCTCACATTCAGAGCCATCTTGTGTCTCATTGGAGACATACAGCATCTTTTGGCATTTTAAATTTTAGTGTTTTCTAGAAGACATTTTTCTTCACCCATAAAATGCCATGGAATTAATAGCCTGACTTTGTGTGCCTGACTGGCTAATAGAAGAGGGAACAGGGTCCTGCAATAGTGTTTAGGTTTTCATCTTAGAGGTTTCCTACTTTCTCTCTGACTATCTTTTTTTGCCTATGATTTTTCCACTACTAACCTTGTTATGATACCAGCTTAATTTTATAAATATGCAACTACAAGTGAGCCCAGTCCAGCCAGAACATTTGTGTGTATATTTGTCTGTTTATCTTTGCCTCTGTGTGTGAGGCTCTTTTCCAAGGATTCCAAACCTGGATCCAAATCCAAAGACCTCAGATGGTCCCTGTCACTGCAGAAGGCTAAACCAAAACAGCTGAGCACAACTTTGAAGACATTTAGATTCTGAATCCTGGTCCAAATGACTTGAATTCCTCTCTTTCTCCCATCCCTTTAATCTAGATTAAAGATAAGATCTTGGAAGAACAGGAAGAAGAAAAGAGAAAATCAACAGTTGATAGTAATTGCCCTCTATCAATCCCTGGAGAGTTCTCAAAATATTTAGACAATCTGATGTGAGTAACAACATTAATAAACTAAATGTGAGAAAGAAAAAAAGCCGGTAATTACAGCAGAGTTTAAACATCACATCTGATAAGTAACAAATACCTCTAAATATAACAGATAAAAAAGATAAAACAGAAAGCATAGCAGAGAAAAAATCAAAGCATTGTCCTCCATGCCATAGAGGTCACATGTATTAAATAACCCTAATGTCTTTCCAGAAAGAAAACATCATTAAAAGCCTGATAGAATTGAGTTCTAAATAAATTCTTCAACATTCAAAGCACTGGCCCCTCCTTCCATCCCAACATTTTTCATAAGGCCTCTTGCTTGACCCATAAAATACATGTAATTGTCATAAACAAAAAACAAACTTCTGACCATTAATGGAAGATTAAAACTTTGTTAGAAGTAGTGTGGATCAATCAAACCTTAAACCAATCCTACATACAGGGTCTGAAAGAGGCTCTATAAATATGAATGTGTGGAATTTACTGATTATCTTGTTACCAGTATACATCGTGTTTGCTAGTCAGTTATATTTATTAAGTGTCAGTTACTAGCAGATTTATTTCATTTAAAGAAAAAGTAATTGTTAAATCTTTATGGCAGTTCTACAAAGTAGTAGAACCCAATTTTTTACTAAAAAGATCCTCGCCAGTGCAATTTGCAAAAGCTTGTTGTGGGTTAGCTTAATCAAACCCTTCGGAAAACAAAGCATATCTTATATGACTCTTCTTTTACTGGTCTTGAATGGACAGATGTCTTAAAACTACCTTTATTCCCTCCACACAAGGCACCAGGGCAGGCAGCTGTTCAGCATCCCCTGCCTAGCACTCCCTTCTCCTTCCTCCTCGCCAGTGCAATTTGCAAAAGCTTGTTGTGGGTTAGCTTAATCAAACCCTTCGGAAAACAAAGCATATCTTATATGACTCTTCTTTTACTGGTCTTGAATGGACAGATGTCTTAAAACTACCTTTATTCCCTCCACACAAGGCACCAGGGCAGGCAGCTGTTCAGCATCCCCTGCCTAGCACTCCCTTCTCCTTCCTGCTGATATTGCTTTACATCTGCTGATCTTCTTTTATTTCATCACCCATTTCTCACAAAGCAAAGCTGTGGAATTAATATACTTCACTCTAGGGTAGCAAGTGTGGTTTTTTCTGGTTTTGCTTACATTTACTTATAAGAAGTTACATTTCAATGCAGACCTACAATATTTTCATTAAGATGAAACACTGGGGGCATTTCCATTGAGATGTCACCATTTTAAGACTGTTTCTCATGTGGTTCTTCAGTGACATAGATTTTTTCCTGTTTAAACAAAAAAAAAAAAAACAACCCCAACACACCAGAAAACACAACAAAAGGAATTGGCCTGGGGAAAATGCCACTGAGATACTGTTAAGAAGTCTGACTTAAAGCCAAGCAGCATATGCAGAGCGAATGCTCAGTCCACCCATTGTGCTTACAGCCACAGGGGGCTGAGAATAATACCCTATGAGATTTTAACAGAAGTGTTATAAAAATATTCTGGTATAGCTGCCACCTCTGTTTCTGAAATCAGAAACCTTGGTTTTTAACCTATATTTTAACCTATATTATGTTTCTTTAACATAGGTTTTTATTTCTGTTTTAACGCTGCATTAGTATGCATTTAAAGAAGAGCTGTGGAGAGGGTGCAGCCTGCCTTTTAGCATACCGCAACATTAACAACTTTAACTCGGGTACCACTTTTATTCCAATGTAGGTGATGAGCTGCTGGTAAGGAGTCTGCAGCTGCAGAGGTTATGGCCGTGGTGCATTGACGAGCTAGTTCCTTCCCTAGAAAGCAGCCTATGAAGACCTATTTCAGTCTAGTCTAATTTTCAGGCTGTTTTGAGTTGGACTAAGGAAAGGCCACTTTCAGGGATGGGCTAGAATTAGGAGGGTGAAGAGAAGAATCACGTTTGTTCAGTTGTAACTCCCCTGTGCCCAGAACAGCTCAATTTACCACAGAAACTGATCCATCTCTGACAGTTTTTCTTTTCCTTTCAGTTAAAATAAGGATGATAATTTAGGGCCATCTGATAGCTTGGAAATGTGGAAGTGCAAAGCAAAGAGGGGACTTTGTTTGTTTCGGCCAGTCTCCCATGAAACACACCCTTTAAGGGGCAGAGACCTGGTGTAATCACTGCCTCCTCACATCATCTCGGTGGCCAAAGCAGGAGGTGGCTCCTGAAATCACCAGCACAGCCCGGGTCTTTGCTGGTGGCAGTGCAGCAGTGCACTGCTTCTTGCTTGGGGCTTGGAACAAATCTGCCATTCAGCCTTAAGGACAGGAAAGTTTGTTAGCTAGAATATTAGCTGCAACCTTCAAAACAAAACTTGTTATTATATTGTCACAGAATGCCTGTAGGTTTATGGGACCTTGGGAATACAATAAATTAATCACAGTAATACTTGTTTGTGTAAAGATCTGCAAAACAAGTAATGAAGTGCTGATGTGATCTTTTTTACTTGGAAATCCATTAGATCTTGCCTTGGGTCTAGTTTCCTTCTTTAAAATGAGCTGTTCTGGAACACATCTAGGAAGCCAGGAGTTGGTTGAATGTGATTAGGACTTCAGGAGTTACAGCCACAAGTCTTGTAAAAAATCATGCAGATCCTAAGTTTGATCTTCATTGTATTTGTTCTTTAGCTGCAACACTCTTCCATAAATTTTACAAAAACAACATGATACAATTTATAGCATTACGAAGTATGAGCTAGGGAGAAAAAAAAAAAAAAGAGATTATTAAAGGTAATAGGCACTGACTTTCCAGTGAAATAAATGGAAATAACAAATGGTCTTATCTCTTGAAGTAATGAATAATTGAATAGAAGCTTTCCATTTAGGAAGACTCAAGTGTTTTTTATTAGGACTGCTAAAAAGCTTAACAAACTGTTTCAGAATTTGCCAAATTACATCCATCTGCATAAACTAATAAAATATAAATGATCATTTCCAGTAGTTCTGAAGAGGTATTAATTCAGAAGTTGGTATATTAAGCATTCTTCACAACCTAATTCGGTTCTTACGCTTCGTCTCACTGTCCATTAGAAAACAGGGTGTCTTACACCTAGTGCATGCTGAAACCACAGGTGTCCCTACATGCTATAGCAATGCCAGCCTGAACTCCTGGGGACTTCCATGCTATCTGCAGGCTACATTGCCTCTTGGAGGAGTCTGTTTTCTCAATTGATGACATTGCACAGCTTTTATTTTTGGCAAGACTTTTTCAGTAGAGCAACATGATGTGAAATAAAATAACCTGATGAAATACAATAAGTTAATAATAGTGTTGTACACAGAGCACCTTTCATCATGACAGATCCCAAAGAGTTTTACAGACTGTACATATAAAAATCATTCTACACCCACCACTGAAATGCAGTTACTGCTGGAGAAGAATAGGGTAACCATGCCATGCCAGGAATAACAGCTTTTTTGAGTAAGGGAAGTTAAGAAAAATGTCTTCATATGAAACAATAATGGGAATATTTAGGGAGGCCAGATATAATTACTAACATTTGCATTTGGTCAATGTGTTTAAAGGATTTCTTGTAAATACATGGGTAAGTAATAGGGATATGGGTATCCATAAACGTTTCATTTTTCACAAGTTCTTATGACTTCATTTCACCTTTCCTCAGAAATAGCACCTTAAGCACTAGGAAAAAAAAAAATCTACTTAAGGATTGTTTCAAAACTTACTCAAAGGACAAAATGTTGTTGAGTGGCTAAAAGCTGTCTTCAGAATGCTCACATTTTCTCCCATGGTAGTGGACAATTCTAACTCTTCCACCTGGTGTAATTTAAACAAAAAGTCATTTTGAGTATGTCCAGGTAGAACCCTGCCACATCAGAATCATAGTCAGGGTGTCATTCCATGCAATACAATGCTGGCAGTGGTAAGTCTGACGTTATATTTGCTCTCAGTGGTTCATGATGCATATGTATGCATTAGTACTGGAATGTCAGAGCCAATGGAACTGTGAGCTGTAAGTATTTACAGCATAGATTTATCACTCTTGATTTCAAAAATACAATTAGGTTGCATAAATTATCCAAGACATGTCAATCAACTGTGTGTGTTCTCCCAGCCTTTACTAGCTGCAGAGGCATTGAAAAGAATTTAAACTTTTTCCTTTGCAGATTAGGTCTGTGTGCCGTGGGCTCTTTTGATGTGCTGCACACTTTGCAGCCTCATCATATGGTCTTGCTACAAAGAATTACTGAAAAATAAAAATTATTCTATCAGGATGGTCAGGGACATACAGACGGATCATAGCATTCTCTGTTTATTGGTACCTATTGCAGCATGAAAATCAACATCTTTGATTTGTATGATACTGTTTATGGAGTAAATCTAGCCAAATACGAGAGAGGAATTTGTTCTTTACTTCTTGAAAACATGGAAAAGTATCATAAATTGGTTGTAAATTAAATAAGCACAATTGGTGCATTCATTATCTGAAGGGTTATAAATGAAGAGTATCAGTTAATGGCAGTAGGTTAAGCTGGCAGTGAATTATCCATGCAGTGTCATAGGGATTAATCTCATTGCATGTCAGTATTGATTCAATGGAAAAGGGTAGTAAAACTACAGTAATTAGGTTTGAGAAGTGAAGTAAACATGGAGGAGGCCAGGAGTAATAACAAAGTATTATTACTCAGAGGTAAGGAATATAGGTTGGGAGTATTAAACTGTGATTCAGCCTGAAAAAAATGCAACCTAATATAGCTAGAGAATCAAGAATTTCTGGAAATCAGCAAAACTGAAAGGTAGTAACAATGGACAGCAGTTTAGATATGTGTAATGTGATCTAGTGCCTAAATAAAAAGTACGTTTCAGGGCTAGGCGCTCATAGGAGAACAACAGAAGGCTGTAAGGGGCAGCAAGGGCTGAGTTACAAATCGGGCTGAAAAATGAAACCTCTCTGCAGCTCTGACAGGAGAGCTGACTGTGCTGGGTAGTAGCCATGTAGTGCTTTTAGGTTTGATGTGATCTGAAAAGTGAAAAGCATCATTCCTCTGGACTTTTTTCCCTCTGCTCTAAGAAAATTCCCCCATCCCCTCCCTCCTTGAGTCCTTGATTGAATTTCTATCTCACTGATACCATGGAAGTTACCGTCACATTATGGTTGTAAACCTATTCCCCTTATCTCAGATTTCACTATCCAGCTTCTTCCAATCTTCCATTCTGGGAAAAGCTCTGTAGACTGTAAAAGAAGGAAATAAATCTTTTTCATATAATTTTTGCCAACTCTACAGAATTTCCCAGCTTGAAAAAGCTCTCAGAAAAGATAATACTGTGGGGGAATATGCAGTAATTAAGGCTGTATTCTGTGATCAGAAAGACTTCGATTCATACCCTACTCAAGCCTGGGTCACCTATTTGATCCCAGGGTTGTTCTGGCTCTCATTCCTCATCCTTAAGATGGATTTAATAGTCCCTGTCTACATCACAGAGGTCTTGTGAGAATAAGTATGCTACAGATGGTAAAGTACTCAGACATTAGAGTCCTGAGGGCCAGAGGAAATCAAAAGTTATATCCATGTATCTGTCTTTGGAATAATTTGAAATTGAATGGACAAAGCTTTCAGAGAACATGCTAGAGACAATTGCCTAACTTACAGCACATATTTTATTCAATGAATTTAGTTTCCATTATGCTTATGAATTGTCCATGAGTGGTTTAGGAACACAAGAATTCCCACCCCACCAGGAGGAGAGCTTAATAGAAGGCAGGCTTTGTGGTGCTGCAGCAGGGAGAGCAGCGCAGCCTCCCCCAGCACCAGCCTCACAGCTTTCCCTTGCCTGCACAAGTCTGACTTCCACAGTTCGTGGGTTTTGCACATACAACTTGTTCAGTTGATTGCATATAAAGTTCAATCCCAAATGTCATTTCCTGGAATGTTTTCCCTTTTTTTATTTTTAGATATCTCCAGGTATGCCCTGAGGCTTACTAGAGAGTTGAAGATCCCAGTGGGAAGGACCGGATGTTTTTCTCAGAACAGAAACCAAAATGAGCCCATTACCATCAAGCTGTTGCAAACATGGATAGGATTTAATGAATATGTCATCCAACAACGAGAAGCATCTCAGTGTCAGCCAGCCCACCTAATATATTTTAGCAGGGATGCTCTGTGTGTGGTAATACTTACCCATATGTTAGCTAGTACATTTATAAACCTGACCTATTTTCTGAGACTAGACAGGATCTCTGTTTGAGTAGATTTGGGGGTTGGTGCAAATATTTACAAACAGGGCCTTGCTTTTTACCAGCAAATACTAAGTCTGCATTTCTAATCTGGAACTTTTTTTATTTTTCTTTTTTTCAGTAATAGACTTTCTATCTTTACAACACCCTGGTTTGACCAAAAGACTTTTTATCCTTGATTAAATCTGCTTTCTTTAAACCAGCTTTTCATCAGGAAAAGACTCATTCATGCTCAAGATCACTTTCTTGTTACACAAAACTGCTAGTTGACCTTATCAACACACTTAGTGTTATTACCTAATTCTTACAACAAGCTATGAGATCATTATCCTCTTACTGAACCGCGAGGATGTGGAAGCAAAGGCAGAGAGAATATGTGATACTTCTCCAGGCCACAAAGAAGTCATTAGCAGAAAGAAGATTAAAATCCTGATTCCTTGTCTGGTGTTTAGATGATGCCTTTTCCTTGCTAACTTTTCCTGTTGTTCTGTGTGTTAATGCAATACTATGTTTCTTACAGCACTTGAGTTTTGGTCCAAAGTTTCAAAAGAACTTAGCAACTACAGTAATAATGGTTGAATCCTCTTGACTTTTGTGCAGAGGCCAAGAGAAGAACTGAAAGATAAAGCACAGCCCTGGGAGTGGGGTATGATTTTGATCTCCTGTAAGGTGAAGTTGCCCAAACAGATCGCTAGGCAGTAGCTAACTAAGCTTTTCCAGTTTACTGGAAAAGAAACCATCAGAGTTGTTTCAGAAGCATAGTAAATCTGTCTTGTTTTACAGAAATAACTCTAAATTGCCCCCCTCTAATTTGAAGGCTGTTTTTTTCTAGGGGAAATGGTGACTTCTGCAGAGAGATATCTGCAAAAGTCCACAATGTAACATATAATCCCTTTTTTTTTTAGTCTTTATAAAAAAAAAAAAAAAGAACGTTAGGTCTTGGCTACTTTTTCCTATTAAATATGTCTTGGCACTTGCCTAGATTATGGAGTAATAGCTTGCACAACATCATCCTTTAAATAGGTCAGCCAAAACTCTATATCCAAATACACTGTAAGCATTGCTCAGATCACACTTAGAGTTTTACAGTTAGGTTCTGTCTCTCTAATGGTCTGAATCAAAACTGTGGATACATCCAAATACCCTGAAGCAGGGGTATTGCAAATGCAGATCCAGTCTGTCTGGCACAAGTCTTTCATTTTCAACTAAGGCTCCTTCTTTTTTATTCTCCTTTCCTCCCCACCTCCTCACTCCTCCACCCCTTCAATTAAAGCAAAAGCACATTGTTATTTCATGAAATCTAGAAGAGATTATTTTCCAGGATGGGTGATATTAGCATGTGAAAAATGATAAAGCGATTAACTTGCAGTACATCTTGAGTGAAACTGACAGAGAAGAGTAAAAACATGGAAATTCAGCACATATGTTTTGTAAAGAAAACCTATTGTCCTCTCTGGGAGGCTTCATTTCCCCAGCTTTTTAGGCAACGCTCCTTTGGCCCATAAATCAATATGGAGGAGGTCCTGGTGTTCAAGCCTGTGTTATTAGCTACAGTTGCAGAAGGGTTACATGTGTAGTAGGATGGGCACCAAAGGTCTGGAAGAGACCTCTCAGGACATTACAGTAGTTGTGACTAATTGAAGTAATCACATTATATACAATGCTTATTGTTTTATTGTGACTGATATTTGCTTTCTATCTTAAAAGTGGAGTCAGAACTCTAATTAATCCTGAGTCATCACAGTGATAAATTTTTGAGAGCATATGTGAACTGAGACTAATTTTTCCATGGTTCTGTAAAGTCTCCCCTTTACTTGATTTCTTTTTTAACTCTGTGTTGTTGCCACAGACAAGTATAGGATAAGATCTCAGTATTTGTTATGTCTTGCCCTCCAGGATATAATTTTTCATAACTATCTTTAATTGAATCGAATTAACTTTCCTTTATAAGTCTTCAAAATGTAAGGTGTGCTCAGATGCCTAAGTACATGCATTAACAATAACGCTAACCCAGGTCTAAGTTTTGTGACTGAGCTGTCTGGAACAGCATACCAGAGCTCGGTTTTGGCATACTGGAACCTGTCTTCTGGCAGCAGGTATTTATATTCCAGCATTTCCTTTCATAAAGTATTAACTTCAAATTTACAAATTATTCTGTGCATAACGACAAAAGGGATTTATAGATGCTTTCTTCTTTTATTGTTGCCATTTGAATCATCTGTCAAGCACTTAAATTTACTCTTTTTGCAATGTTATCTCCTCTGTCCTTCCTGTAGTGACAGGTTTGAAGCCTCATTCATCTCACAAATACAGTTTTTCACATTGCCTCAGATCTAAGCTGCATGTTTTTCTCCACTGTGTCTTGACCCATCCTCACCACTGTGTTCCCCCAGGCTGACAAACATGGACCAGAGTGACAGCTTTACTCCTGTGAATAGTAGTGCGGGGAAATAAAAAAATGTATTATCCCAAGTTGGTCACAAGCCTTCTCTAACTACCAGCTATCTCAGTACTTTATCTTGCCCTTCATCTTCTCTTCATTCACCACTTCTGCTTTGCCTTTCTTCCTCATCCCATCCAAACTCAGAGTAAGGAGTTCATGCCAAAGGCAGCTTTCTCCCTCTGCCCTAGCTCTAGAGCACCTGTGGGTGTTGATAAGTCCTCTTCAGGCAGATAGGAAGGCATGGTGCTGCCCAGATGACTGTGCAGGCTGGAAGTTTTACCTTCTTTGCTGTCTGTGGCACATTGGCAGAGTGCTGCTGTTCCCCACGTCTCAGCGCCCACTTCCATGTCCGGTGCAGAAGAGTGTCCTGGGCAAGGCTTGACCTTTCCATCTCTTTGCTTGAGTGTCAGAGCCAGTGCTAGCACTTTTGTACTGGGGCAATGCTTCCAAGTCCCTCTGAGATCCTACACCCCAAGTAGTATACTCTACAAGACTAGCTCTCACCCCAGATAAGTCAGTCTTTGTTACCATATGTTTTTTAATTTAGCCCAAGTACCAAAATTAGGACAGTCTGTGTATGAGACCATGAGAAAGAAGATGCACTTCTTACATTCCCATGCTGCAAACGCCAAAATCTGACCATAAGTTTTGCTGCTTTTTTTTAAGTCCTAGTTATTATTGGCATGATTCATTTTTTGTTTTGTAATAGTACCCAGATGTCCCAATCAGGGTTCTGCTGTACTTAACACCATACAAGCGTATAAGAAGATACAGGCTTTGCTCTGCAGAATGTAAAATTTAGTTTAGGAAGCAAATATAGGATCATAAACAAGGTGAGATGGGCACCAGCGTGACTGGTTGCTGCAGGCTGGCATTGCTTACTGAAGAATGGTGCTAAATAATGCACCAGGACTTGTGTGATATAGGAGATCATGGGTCAGTAGCCCACTGTGGCTCTGTTGTCAGCCATTTGCTAGTGTCAATCTCTTTGAACCATGAGGCAGTCCTGAACCAGAACTAGAAGCTGATAAGATGAATTTAGTAGACAAAGCCATGCAGACTGGGGAGGAGACATAAAGCTTGGCTGGGCTTTTTTCTTTATTGCCATGATGAAGGGACATGAAATCCCTGGCAAGGTAATGTTGATAGGCTTGGGGAACAAAAGCTGTAGGCAGGTATTAAAAGGGAAAAAAAGTCTCTATGGTGCAGCAATGAAAGGAGGAATATCAGTTCAGACAGGAGATGTTCAGGTCTCAGTGAGGGCATGGTATAATAAAAACTAGAACTGAAAAATGAAGGAGTGGAAAAGGCTTTCAAAAGATTAGGCATTTTTATTTAATCCAACAATAATTCCCCTTTGGATCTGAAACAACTAATTTCTTATTTTCTATTCATTAAATTCTAAGTAAAATATAAAATTTATTATTTTATTATTAAAACCAAGTTTTTCTAAATATTTTCTGAAAATACTGGTCATTTAGCCTGGTGCATTGGGGAAACTAGTGCTTTTCATTTAATTGACCATGTGGTGGCAGTACACGGTAGCAGCAATCCCTCAATTTTGGGATGATATCATGTTATTCATTAAGGTTTTCTCTCAACTTTTTTCCTCTCAGATGTATGAAATGCAGGAGCCAAATCTTGACATAAAATCTTCAGTGCTAAGGGATGAATGCCGACTCTTAAAGCCAACTAAGAGGAATAGGTAAATGAGAAATTCCTATGAAGAAAATGCATGATGAGCTGTTCATTAATATTTCATAGCATGTCTTTCACTTGCAATGAAAACAGTTCATTTTTGTTTCCTACCATTCTTCCTTCTAAGGGACTGTATGTATTTTCATAGGAATTATGCTTATCAGAGGTATGCTTGCATTGCTCTTTTCTTTATAAGCAAAAATAAGATGAAGGCAAATTAAATAAAATTAATGGCATTCGTGAAAATAAGAAATTCCACCTGCCTGGAAAAAGCCATGGCCAGGATTTCTCCAGGGACTCTCCGCTGTCCTTGGTAAGAGGTGTGTATTTACCGCACTCCTGCAACCCAAAGTACGCTACACCCTGAGTGAACAGTTCTATCTGGTACAGTTTAGAGAGAGACGCACAATATCCTGTTTTTAATGCAGCACAGGTGTTGGCAGATTGAGTTACCAAGTCTCATTAAATCATATATATATAGACATGAAATCAATTTGCTATTCCTTATACTTGTGTACTAGATCAAATTGCTAAAACTAAGAGGAGGGAGGTGAAAAAGGGCCAGTTATGGTGCTTGTAGGGGTTGATACTGGCTAATCTCTGTTTTGATCCAAACAATATTTCATTTGACTGTTTATTTTTACTAAGATGCTTTTAAACTTATTTATTGAGCTATGGTACTTCTTGGGAAGTGTTTCTGGCTGTGGACAAATACCATCTGCACTGAAGTAAACCTGTATATAAAAAGGCTCATTAGTACAAAACGAAACCAGGAAAGGATCTTAGAAAGGGCCTGAGGAGGGAACCTGTAAGAGTAGTGGCAGGATGGAAGGGCAGAAGGATGCTTGAGCTTCAGAACTTCTCCAACAGTCCAGCTTCAAACTAAACAACATGCACTCAGCTTGTATTACTGTGTGCTCTGAAGCAGGCTGCAGCCACCTGCAAAACATTCCTGCAAGGAAGACGATTTCTGAAATACAGACACGGAAGACCAGAATGCACAAATTATGTGTCACATATATATCTAAATATATATGTACAGTAATGCATATCTATATAAAAAAGGAGAATATAATCTCACATTTTTAAGTTTCTATGAATTTAAGATTTAATTCAATATGAGCACCCAAGTTAACAGTCTTAGCTTCAGAAATCCCTCACTTTTCACCAAGAGCTACAGGTGCACACTAGTTTCCAGTAGCTGTTGGCATAGCTAAATCTTGAACAGAGTTCATTGTTTAATTTGATCTCTGCTGTGACAATCTGGCTTCTTGTATCTTACAGTATTTACATTTTCTCAGTACAGAACATCTATAAAACCTCACAACACCTCTCTGCAGCAGGCAAATGTTCCTACCTCTGGGTTTTGGGTTCTGGAAGTGAAAGAATCAAACAGTTAAAAATATTGCAATGCCATACAGTGGTCAG
>NW_010272692.1:21504-24781 GCF_000690775.1 Eurypyga helias
GGTGGGACTCTACAGTAGTTTCTGAGTCACATCATCAATATTCTTCTTGCTTTTGCATCCAACTGAGAACACCATCTGATTCAGTTCAGAATTTAGACAATTTAAAACATAGTTTTTTTCAGTAATAACCCAATTTGAACCAAAAAGCACTGAGTATCCTTTAAAGCTGATTGGGGTTTTTTGAAGAAGTTTTGATATACTTAACTTTATTATCAGGAGCTGCAGTGTTTGGGTACTACCTGCCAATACTTATTCCCACCACAGGAGTAATCAGAGAAGGCTTGTGAGTTTTCACTGAGCACCTCAACAACAGAAGAGTTGGAGATGCCACCTTCTCTTCACCCTCAGCAACTGTAAAGGAGCTCTCTTTTATCTCCTTATTTTAGGATTTCACTGGCTAAGGAAAGTTTCTTAAAGGTTACAGTTTCAGCAGTTAAAAGGAAGACAAGTAATATAGCAGCCAGTGACTTAACGAGCTATTGCTTGTAATAGATGATGTCTGATTTCTTAATGAGCTTGCACTTTAGTCAGAAGAGTGATTTGTGGTGTAAACAGGGAGATCACCCTGGAAGATGGGTAGACCCATTGTGTATTTACTCTGTCACATTCTCATTAGGAAGGAGGCGAATAACCAGAGCTTGCCTGTACTGGGACTTTGTCATGTGAACTTGTTACCACAAAGCCATGTGTTAGCTTGGCCGCTCTGTACGTGTATCTTACACACCGAACTCTCTGGTAAGCAGAAAGTAACTTACTCCTGCTGCCAATAAGGAGTGAATTTCCTGAAGAGCAGGCACCAGGATAGTTATCATGAGCAGCCCTGTACCCACGTTGTGCCTGCAGTGACTTGCTCATGTGCCAGGAACTGGAATAAACACAGGGTAAAATGCTGCTGAAGATAACCCAACTTCTGTTTCTAGCATGAGGTGGCTTACCCATAGCTTTAGGTATGGTGTGGTAGTCATAATGTTTTGGTTAAGAATGAATCAATTTTCTTAACTAAGAAGCAAAGTATGTCTGTTTTCCACCTTTGCAGTGGTATAAACCAAAGACTTTTTCATACAGAGTTTTGTCCTTTTAATACTGCTGAATTTATTTATTTATTTGTTTGTTTATTTGTTTGTTTATTTAAATCCTAACTGCTGATTTTTCAAATTAGTGAGTCTGTCAACGAGAACAGTAATTCCAGCATTCATCTACTACTTGCTGAGTAGGGGCACAACTATCTTTAAGTGACATGATGCTTGGTGAAGGGATAGAGAAACCACAAACATTTACCTTGGAGGTAAATTTTTGCTTCTGGTGAGCAAAAATACTTATGTTTTCAGGAAATCCATGTCTTCTCACACACAGTGGAGTCACCGGGGCTCACATTGCTTGTGCATTGCTCTTGCTTGTGGTTATAAGATTATTTGGGATCAACAATGTAAAGATCAATTCCTACCACTGTCCGAGCAGTAAAACCATGTGTTGGCTTCTGCTATTTCTGCTTTAAACCATCCATGTGACATTGCTTTGATATGTGGCTATGTTGCTATGATGGAAGACATGTTCTGATCAAATATTTGTGGATTTTAACCCTACTCAGCAGCTATTGCTTCCTGACAGTATGGTGTCAGCAGCATATTCAATGAGTACAGTGCAACCCACACAGCTACAAGGCAATACAAATTAGTATCTTCCAATTCAGTAGGAAATTGCCTGCCTGTGTGTAATTTTAGACAGCGTTCAAAGAGATCCAAATGCAAAATCTATCACCCTGGGACACTGCATGGTTTTGTGACTCCAATGCCCTTTGTGTCCAAACATCAACAAATTAGTTACAGTCATCCCTCTCATTATTTTCAACCAGGAAAAATACAGCATGGCTTTATTGTGTTATGGTAGGGTGATAAATAAGAATAATTTGACTCCAAACCCATCTTTGAAAATGACAGGTTTGACTATGTAAAACCTCGCCTTCAGCCACCACTCTGAGGTTTGTCCTGTGCAGGATTTGGGCAGTCAGAGACAGGGTGAGAAACTGTCAGGCCAGGGTGCAGGTGACTTAGTTGTGATACTTTTCCTCTGAGTACACGCTCCGTTTTGGTACCACAGAAGTTATGCTGTAGGTAGGAACACCGAATCAAAGAGAAACTCAAGTGCTGTGATGACGGGTAACCTCTATATGCGTAAGATGATTCTATGTGGAAAAAAAAACCCCAAACCAAAACAGATCCAAAACATTTGGACTTGATACTGTCCTCCTTTTGACTATGGAGTTCTGTGTCTCAGTCCCTAAAGGCAGTGTCAAGGACTGCAATTAATGATCAATGACAGAGTCAAGGCAGATTAGACATCCACAGGTGGTGGCACGGTCCTGTGAGCTGTCCATAATGGGACCTGTCAAAACTGGTGTAAAAGCCAGTAACAGTATTACACTGGAGTTTTTATTTCAGGAAAATCAAAGCTGTGAAGAAAACTTACTCTAAGTACTGAAGACCTGCTTACAAGTCCTGAATCAGAAAAGAGTCTGAAGTGATTACTTCATTGGACAGGAACAGCATGCATGCAAAGGCATGGAGTTAAGCTCCAATATTCTCTTTTTGGTGAGGGTCCCACCATCCTTGCATACAGCAGGAGGGAAAATGACCACTGTGTGCCCCATTTTCAGCCTGAGCAAGCGGTTGGATCAGGTCACCAGTGAAAGTATTGTAATACCAACCCCTTTATGTCTACATGGGAAAAGAAACCCAGGCGCTAGGGTCTTTGATTCTGCTAATCATTTGGTTTTCTGTAAAGTAGGATGTTGGGTTTCAGTTCAGGGATGATACCAATTAGTATAGCCAGAAATTGCTCTGAATGACCCCATTTTATAGTCAGTAATTAGATAGCTATGGCACTCTTGCTGGATGTTTGCTTGGCTAATACTGGCTTGACACGAAACAGAGGAGGAGGTCGTAATCCAATCTCTCTGTGTGTAGGTTTTAACCACTTTAATTTCCCTATAGGACATCAAGTTCATCTGTCTGCCTGCCCCTTCACTGCTCAGCCAGTGGGAGCAAAGGGCTGTTCTGGTGGTTCTTGGCCACCAGAACCCAGCTGGGAGCATTGCCGCTGCCTGCAAGGGCAGACACAGCAAATTAATCTTCATCTGAATCTTTAATGTGACAAAGCCTCCAGCTCTGCAGCAGCCAATATGAGTGCTCAGTGTGGCTGGGACACGCCTCTTCTGAGTGACATCATTGTGGAACCATTGTGTTTTAACCAACAGGAAGGATAAACGCAAATGAGGAGA
>NW_010272692.1:24806-32936 GCF_000690775.1 Eurypyga helias
ATGATCTCAGCTGCCCTCCCTGGGAGGAAGGGAGGAGAGGGATGAATATGAAAATGAAAGAAAGAATAATGGGGCAGAGACCAAGGGAGTTGTCCTGGAGCCACGGTCTTGCCTATATTCTCCCTGTTACTGGCACACGGTGGTACAGGGGTAGGAAAGGATGCAGACACTGAGAAAGAAAGAAATTTTAGTACTCCCATACTGTAGGCTTGATCCATTTTTAACACCCAGCCTGGCTTTTCAAAACCTTTCAGACATCTGGTACCCCAGCATGAAAACCAGAACCCCAAATTAGTTGTCTATAAATTTTCTGCACAAATTTAAGCATCCTAGAATGACAGCAGAAACCTAAGAGCAACCTAAGCCAGGAGCTACCTGATATCAGTCAGCTTACAGCCTCCAGGAGCCAGCCAAAAAAGAAACCCCAAGGATATCGTGTGTCTTAGATCTTGCCCTTTACTCAGGGCTGCAAGAAATTGGTTTTATGCACTTGATACGTACAGCCAAGATCCTTTCTGGAAGGTATATGTCTCTAAAGAACTAGGCAGGGCTCATTTGTTTCTTTTAAAATGTAGTCAGAACTTATGCTGTGCCCATCAAAAGTAGTGAGAGTGCTCTCACTACTCAATTCTTTCCCCACCTCAAAACACTTTAATCCCTCTTTTTCCACTTTACAGAAGATGGAGATCACCAGGAGGTTACGTAATCCTGATAGGCTGATGCGGGAGGTAGAAACGGACCCTTCTCACCACCCTGGGAAAATGGGGCTGCTGTGCAGAAAAATAGAAAAAACTGAGAGAGGCAGAGCATGACTGTATGGTCTAGTGGTTAGGCTTACAGCTAGGGACCACAGATCTGATGCCCGTTTCCGTGATAATTCCTGTATTTTATCCATTTCATCTAAAATGCAGACACCGTGATGGAAACAAAAACCAGAAATCAGAACTTTGCCTACTGAGCTGAGGCACTTAACCACTAAACTACTTAATCATGTTTGGCCCCATAAACCCTGAAGTCCTGTCAGTGCCATGGCATAGTGGTGGACCGTATGTCTGCCCAGATCGGTTTATAGTCTGGTGTCAGGACATTTCCCTCTAAGGGAAGAGGTATAACTCTGAATCATCTCATAAAGAAGAAGGAACTAAACTGGATTGTCCATGTAAAAGGTCAGTGTAGATAAACAAACTAGGCAACTATGAAGGAAAATTTAAATTGAAGAAAGTCAACTGCTTGTTAACCCCAGGTGTCTCCAGGGGCAGTCAGGTATTTTCAGTGTCATGTTTTGGACCTAATCTCCTAGATCCCAAACAAAGTACTTAAGTCCTCTTTTGGGGCTCATCCAAAGTCATGTTTAGATCTGAACATAGCATTCACATTAAAAGTCACTGCTTTCTCACCGTAGTTTTGGGTGCAGAGTTCACTGAGTTCATGAACGTAAGCCAGTGATCGTGGAAGTTTGGCAAACACAAACTAAAGTGGTTCAGAGAGCCGGGAATCTGGCAGACCTACAATGCTCGGTTTCTACAGCTTGTATATCCTCAAAGCAAGAGGGATTGCACTTATCCCCACTCCAAGCACCAGCCTGAGCAGAGCTTCATGCAGAGGACTTGGAGGAAAATGAGTGAGGGAGCAGAGACTCTGACCTGGTAACAGTGTGCCTATAAATACTGTGACATTGAAGGTCCCCCTGTTAGCACTGCTTAAACGGCTGTGCACGCGGAGCTGCACTTCAACAAACCTGCAAGATCCGTGTGAGCACAGCATGTAATGCCCTGGCACGGCAGCTGATTGCTTGCAGGTGGTACAGGAGACCCTCACATCCACGTGGAAAGCACCTTTGCACAGTATTAGCCACTGTGGCACACAGTGCAGACAGGTGACAAATAGGCACCTGCAGTTCTTACTAACATGTCTCTGTGCGTTTACGAGGAAGCTGCAAGGGAGAATGATAGAAACAGCGGTTGGAAGGGTTCCCTAGAGATCACCCAGTCACGCCTCCCACCTGAAGCTTGAAACTGTGGGTTCCCTCCAGCGCCTCACTCTTCTCAGTCCTCTTGCATGCTGACAGACTCAAAAATGTGGGGTACCATTTGGGGTCTGTGGTGCAAAAGACAAGCCTACATGTAGAAATGAA
Source organism: Eurypyga helias (assembly GCF_000690775.1). Classification (NCBI taxonomy): domain Eukaryota; kingdom Metazoa; phylum Chordata; class Aves; order Eurypygiformes; family Eurypygidae; genus Eurypyga; species Eurypyga helias. Next base: position 26,941 of record NW_010272692.1, read on the forward strand.
AGAGACAGAGGAAGAGAGAAATCAGGAAAGAGCCTCTAGTTTCAAAATGCATGCTGAGGATCTCGGGTAGTCTCACTGCGACCGAAGTGTGTGGAACTTTTTTGCTATTAACCTCAAGATGAATGGCTTGTTTTAAAGACAGTAAAAATGCCATGTTGTGCAGGTGCCTGTACGTGTGGGTAGATTTCTCAGGAGGACGTCAGGGTCTGCAGCCACAGCGTTGACGCTCCCCGGTGCTCTGCGCCGTCTGCGGCATGCGAGGGGGAAGCAGCTGCAGTTCTGCACAGCCTTTTCCCCTCGTCCTCCTCCCCATCACCGCCCTGTTCGCCTCCAGACCTGTGTACCTGAAATTGCAGACTGGAGGTTGTTAAACAATATGCCAACTGAATAGAGCAGAATCTAGTAAACGAGCAATAGAGGAATTTGAACGCCAGAGGGCAATTAGGAAAGGAGCTGAAATGGGAATAATTAGATAATATAATTCTACATGAATGGTGATTCTTAGTTAATCCTATTGACTGTTTATGATAAATAGAACAAATGGCTTGTCAATGTACTGCTAGTTTTTCTATGGTTTGATAGATCAAGGTTAGTTACTGTTAGAAGCACAACATTATGCTTTGTTTCCAACTGATGAAGGAATAAGATTGATTTGAAACATATGGTGAAAAATACTGCAGCTCTTTGTTTGCATCTGTTATACTTTTACTTGTTAGTAATTGGTTCACAAGTTGCTTTTCTATTTTTTGCTGTATTTTTTTTAATATATTAAGTGAAAACAGAGACTTTTAGCAGATGCACAAATGAGAGGATAAACATCTCGGAAAGCTTTGAAGCTGTGTTATGTTTTTTCTCCAGTTTATTTTGTATCTCTTGGACTACACACAGGATTTTCTGCTGTGAACATGGGCGTTAAGCCTTTTTATTGGGTCACCTGGACCTGGTGAGAAAAGGGTCTGCATCTGACATTCTGTGACAGCATTTTTCAGAGAAATAAGATTTTCAGAGAACCCAAAGTAGTAGCAACATTTTGCCATGGTATGCCTGTATTTTTAAAAGGGTTGAGTTAGAAGGGTTCTGAAGAAAGTCCCAGTGTTTACATAGCCAAAGCCTGTCACATGATTAGTCTTTTAAAATGCCATCAAACTGTGAGCAGGCCAATACTTAGAGTTAGTTCTTAAGGATGCAGTGCAGCGCATTCACAACATTTTCACATCTTTATTCTCTTGCTAGACCATGAAGAACAGCTAATCATAACCCCATGATCTGTGAGGGTATACCACAGCAAGCCTAAAAGACAGTGGAAATTACAATGTGTGTGCTCCAGTACAATCAATTTTGTTTGTTATTTTAGTGGCATGATTCCTGTTTACAGCAATCAAGCCATCATGTAACACAGAGTAAATCAATAGGGTGATAATGTAGCTGTTTACTGTACTTACAGACTTGCCTGTGTCCATGTCTAGGACAGACCATATTGTAAAATGCAATGCTCTTCATTTTTATTTCCCTTTGGATCAAGGTTGATATAACTCACAGGTACTAGCAAATCCCACCACGCTACAAAACGTAACATTTACAAGAGATACATCTGGTACATATTTATAGTGAGCAGAATAAGGACTTGTTTCAATTATGCATGTGGATTAGCTCTTTGAAGAAAAAAAAAAAAAAAGTAGGTGTTACCTCATGCCCATATAAATCCAGTGGTAAAATGTGCCTAAACCAAAACCCCCTTTACGTGCTGTTACTTGTACATGCACATTAACATGTTTCAGGCACAGCTCTGAACAAGACACACAGACATACGTTGCTGTGAATCTTGGAGAACACACTGTGCTTACATTTTTCAAGCTATGCAACAATTCCTGCAATAGATTTATGTTGTGCCAGAAAGGGACAATATATGGATATCCTGTGGGCATAGAACAACATATTTTCCATGCACATCAAAGACACATAGGTAGACGAGCAAGATACTGTTGGGTAAATTAGGAAGCAAACTTGCAGTGTTTCAGCTGTTTGCTGCAGCATCCCGTGCACGCACTGTTACCTACTGTATCTTGCAGTATACCCCGGGAATCCTGTCAGTCTTTCATGGAGATGTAAGCAACAGCATCTCTGGTAGAGGACACTGCAGAATCATGGTGCACTGTAACAGAGTAAATGTTTTTCCACAAATATATTCTGCAGCAGCTAGCTCATTAGAGAAAAAATAACAGTAAAATTGGGTCATCTAATTGCTATGAAGAGTCTGTGCGTGTCCATTCTAGGATGGAAATTGCAGACTGGGGACCCACATCCCTTTTCTGGGAGATGCAGGAGGATTCGGGAGAAGCAGGGGCAGGAGGACATTCTGCAGAAGAAACTCCATGCACAATATCGCTTCCTGATTCAGCACGTAATTATCTAATGGCAGTGCTATAAACTAAGATTTTCAGAATTTTTGGGAGGGTTGTGTGCAGCCACTTTCTAAACCTTGCTGTGTCTGAAAGGCAAAGAAAAAAAGAGTGCACTTTCCTGCAACACGGAGATTAGTGATGACCAACTTTCTGCTTCCCTTGATTTGCTTTGTCTGTTCTTTTGAAATGAATTCATAAGGAGTGAGGTCTTGAAGACTCGTCATTGTTATTTGCAGCATGAGCTTTTTTGGAACTTAGAGATACTGATTGTCTCTTCCTGAATCTCTCCTATTTCAATTATTTCTAGAGTGCAGAAGCGCTGTCTCCACAGTTTGCCCATGGAAAGAAACTGCAGCGTGTCATGGTCTGAAAACTTTACATTCCCCAGAGTGTGCTAGGTTCAGCCCTTCTCCCTCTGTCTTCCGCAGGCTTCCAAATCTTCCCTTGAGGGGAGCATTCTTTGGCAATTCCCTAAGTAAACCTTGCTTAGTTTCCTGGTGTTTCTGCCTCCCTTCCTTAAGTTTTGCTCTATGTGAATAAATTATAGTCCTGAGACTCTTGGCAGATGATGGCCCATTCCTACAGATTCCTGTAGGGTCTCTTTCAGGGTTGAGAACATACCAGGTAGCAGTATTTTCTTTCAGTTTTGTGATAGCTTTTCCAAAATAACTTCAAATAATAAGTATTTGTAAAATCAAATTTATGTGTTTAATAAAATGAATACAAACTTTTTTCGGAAGATTTGACATTTTATGGAATTCCATTTATTTGTGTTTCAATTATCTTTGTTAACGATGGCAAAGTTAGTAATGATGTTTGGCAATCAAAACACGTTATGAAGTATTTGAACAATACAAGGTTAGTTAAGTTAAAGGAGATGTTGTGCAGAGCATTTCAAATTGAATTTGGATAGTGGCAAGCATCTGTGTGTTTGGAAATCTCTAAGTTTCTGCCTGAAGGGTAAATTGAAGCTTATATAAACAAGAACTTGTGATCTAATGTTTGGGCTTTTACTGACACAGACACAAAGACACACACAGATGCACACACATAAACCTCTATGGGAGGTTACAAAAGATAGAGGAAAAAAAGAGACGAGGTAGAGGAAGAGATGAGACATGTTAGCTGCCTATTTAATGTTTTTCACTCATGTAATACAGTCTGGCAAGCCTTTTTCCACAGTTCCACCAAGCCAGACCTGTAAAAGCAATTATCTGTCATCATAACGTGAATCAAGCTTGTAACTGCTGTGGTTCTGAAAAGCGTGACAAAGTTAATTGAAATTTAGGCAGTGAATAGTTTTCACTTCCTGAGATAAGGTGTGTTTTCGGGGGAAGTTTGTTGCCATGTTGGCTTTAGTTAACTATTCTTAAGTCTCTTGTTAAAGGATTTGTGTTATTTCTGTGGGTGGATCATAGTCTCATCCAATTATGACTTCAGTAGAGCCAAACTTTGTGTCATATGCTTTACTAGCCCATACTGGTTTGCACATTCCTCTCACTTCACAAGAAGATTAAAAAAAAAAAAAAAAAAAAAGGCAAAAAATAATCTCTCTCAAGTGATTAGAAACACTACTTTGAAAGTATCAAATTTTACTGAAAGTTCATTTCACTCCAAAAATACCATTTTGGTGGCTTAGTGGTGTATTGTTTTAGTAGCTATAGTAAAATTGTTTGAAATCTGTAAAAAAAAAAACAAAAAAAACTTAATTCACAGCCCAGAAGCCAAATGTGAAATACTCCTAGGTTTCCTTGGCTAGTTGTCTTCTAATCTACTGATTGTAGAGCAGCATGCATTTGATTTCACCTGGTATTAAACTCTATTTAAAGTGATGTCTGTATTAAAATGGCTTGCTGTTAACGACTGAAATTCTGAAGGCATTCATGGCATTGGTACTAGTGCAAGTAATTTAAGACTATGGAAGGGAAACTGGAACTTTCTGAGTCCCCGGAGTCTATTACATGCCTGATTCTCCTTTTTTAGCCCAGTTTTGCTCTAATATTATTCCATTGACTTGCAGTGGAGCTGTTCCAGAGTGTGATCTTGTAAGATGCTCAGCATCTTCAACCCTAACGAAAAGACTACACAAGAAAATTAATTCTTATTTCCATTGGGGATGGGGGGTGATGGGTGAAAGGGGAAGGGGAAGAGGGGAAAAGGCGTTTTGGAACTTCTTGGTACCAAATTAGGACAAATATCAAAATTAGCATTTGATTTTGGGGGAGGTTATTTATTAGAACTGATTGCTTTGATATGTTTGATAATTTTGTTCTGATGTTGGCCCTTAGTTCTTGCTCTTGAGGTCTTTCTGTTTCTCACATGGTGCAATTTTTTAGTCACTTTGAGGGAAGAAAAAAAATGTTCTGATGAATTGTTTCAATGTTACAAAAAAAAAATCTGTTTTGTGAAAATGGAATTATTTCTTTCAGTGAATGTTTCCAGGCAAGATGTATCAGTGATATAGATGGGGCCTGTGGTTCTAAAGACGTTTTCAGCATTTAGCCCTAAATAAGAGAAAGAACTTAGTCTTCCTGTAAAACCTCATATAACATAAAAGGCCAAATAGCATTAAATAACAGTTGTAGGAAGATTTCCTCTCAAAAAGACTAAGAGTCTTTATGGCAGCCTCCTGCAGCTCCCCTTTCATCTTCCCTCTGGCCTCCAGCATTCCCCAAATATCTGTGAGGCAAGAGAGAAACCACGAGTGAGGATGCAAAACAGGGTCATACCGGACTCTAATCTAGCAATTCTGAGTGGTTCTGAGGCTCTCAGGAATACTGCAAAGCCTGACATCACTATGTGGGGATTAAATTTAATCTCACTGAAGTCATTATGGTCCTAACTGATCCCATGAAAGTCAGTCTAGCTTTTAGAGGCAGCAGAAGGGTTTGGACTGTGCAGAACAGGCTTCCATGACCTAATAATTTAACCAGAACATGTTTCTGTATTTTAGTTTTTTTAAATGAGCCTGTGGAAGACCTTCATGCCCCAGATCTACTTGCACTTGTTGGGTATTTGGGGCTAAGTCACAGAAATTAGCATCCCCAAATTGATTCAGAGCCTGCAAAACCATGGAATTGCACCTGAAGAAAAATAAAGCACACCATCAGAGCAGGTACCATTGGACAGGATGAGAAAAGATGGTCATGCAGCTAACCCTGCAGTGGTAGCATTCTCCTTTCCCACTGCTCTGCCAAATGTACTTATTTGATTATAACAATTCTAATTAAGCCCAACATAATGCAATGGAAATTTCCCAGGACAGACTTCATTGCTAGAAATAGGCTAAATGAATCTTACTGGATGTGTTCTTTTCCTGTAAACTAGTTATATTGTGCTCTTTCTTGCTTCTGGTGCAAGCTGTAATTTTGGACATGCAATAGCTTTCCCATTTTTCCCCCATCCTCTTTACCCTCTCCAAACTGTTGCATTTTTGAACACTGAAGCACACATTATTTAAGTATTACATTTCTCCTATCTGGCCTGCAGCCATGCCCCCTTAGGCAATGAGCTCACTGGATCTCATAAGCCGTGGCAGGGTTAGGCTAGGTCAGCTAGTACGGGAGAGGATCTCCAAGGAGAAGTGGGGTGCTG
>NW_010272692.1:32981-63657 GCF_000690775.1 Eurypyga helias
ACCCCCTCTGCCAGGTGCTAGATGGATCCACACGTGCAACCCATATTCAGATTGCCCCCCAAGTCCATGAGGGTCGGGAGCAGAACAGCGAGTTTCCTCTCTCTTTCCCAGGGTCAACATCGTGGCTGCTGAGCCCTGTGTGGGCACCGCTGGCAGCACGTCCATCATCAAGACATGCCACCATGTAGTCCTTCTGTGATGAGACACACCATAGGTGCTAGATGGATCCACACGTGCAACCCATATTCAGATTGCCCCCCAAGTCCATGAGGGTCGGGAGCAGAACAGCGAGTTTCCTCTCTCTTTCCCAGGGTCAACATCGTGGCTGCTGAGCCCTGTGTGGGCACCGCTGGCAGCACGTCCATCATCAAGACATGCCACCATGTAGTCCTTCTGTGATGAGACACACCATCTGGGCCTGGAGATGATGAGGTCCATGTGCTCCATTGCCTGATACTCCCACCTGCCAAACAAAACCTCTCGAGCAGCAGGGGAGAAGAAACCCAGGGAAGCTCTCCTTCGAAGATGTGGGGACCTCACAGTAGATGTGAGGCACAAAGCCAAGATTAAATCTGGCCTAAGTGATGAGATCTGACTGCCCAAAATGTCCCCAAAGTGTCAGGCAGATGAAAGTTGCATGGCTTCCAGCCCCTCTGCAACTCTTGCGTTGTGTTGCTCTGCATCATCTGCAGCTCTGTTTTGTCTTCCCTTGCAATGGCTTAAAGCTTTCTGACTGCTATAGATCCTGAGAATGTAAAGCAGTGTCCAAACCCCAACCATTAGCATTTTTTTCCCACAAGAATTAAAGTAAAAGGGCTCTCCAACCCAATGACTTCGCAGGTTTTTTGTTCTAGAGACCACTAGGAAAAAAAATCGCCTCCTGGAGCACTTGGTTCCCTTCCCCTAGATCTATCGGGTATTCTGTGGCTCCCAAAATATTAATTCCCCAGACCACCTGGAAGAGCCCCACAAACCACTGGTGGTCCGTAGGCTGCAGTCTGAGTGCTGCTGCGTTAGGCTACTGGTTAAATAAAAGGAAATTAAACACGGAAAGCTGTTAAAATGACATTGCATGTGAGTCACGGCTCCACATTAAGTAATGCTCTTACAGAGCACTTGTCTTGTCCCTGTGGATGAAAGCTCCCCACCTTCTGTCTCTAGTGTCTACCTCTTAGTAATAAATACCATGTTTTATTATCACAGAAATGAAAGAAATGCTAATGCTTTGTCTGAGAAACAATGAAGTGTTAGAAATAGAAATATAATGAGAGGTGTACGACTGAACACAGCACTTGTATTTCTGCTACCGACATACACTGAATTCTTTAATTTCAACTGAAGTCCCTTTAAATGAAATTTGCCAAAGAATACTTTTTCACATTCTCTCGTTCCAAAGTGCACCCTGGTGCAACCAGACCCTGTCTCTTTGTTCATTTAATATTGGGCTGTAACAAGCTTTCTTCAGCCTTGCCTGCTAAGTGGTGGGGTCATGCAGAGAAAGGGTCTAGTGGCCACAGGTGTGCGCAGTTCCCTGTCTTATTTTTAAACTATTTTTAATGAGCTAATTTTTATAAATGCAGACTCACTTAGGCTTTAGAAAAATGGATTCAGACCTTGGGAAAGGCTGCCATGCAACAGTGGTTCATTACAATTGCCATCTACTATTATTATTCATCTTTCATCATCAGATTACAAGTGTTGTCCCATCAAACCCCAGATCTGAAGATGCACAACACAAAATACAATCCTGCACATGACAGCAGAAGACTTTTTTCCTTGGCATCCTCCCACTTTCAGGTGTTGGACCCAGCACATCCTGCTTGTATGTAGGGCTGGCTGCAACATGGTCGCATTTGTATCCGTATGTCTCAGTTCAGTTCCTGTCTACTGGCGTGCAAGGAGCAAGCAGAGCTCTGGTTTTGGCTGATTCCTTCTGAGAAGCAACAGGCCCAAGGTCTGGATCTGTCGCACTGGGTGGAGTGATCTTGTGCAACTCGTGGCAAAGGGGAAGGGTCAGAATGATAAGTGTCTGCCAGCAGGGATATAAAAAAAATCAGTGTCAAAAATATGGTTTGTGATGCACACGGGATTATTGTCAGCCGTTTGAAGTGGTAAAACCCAAACCTTATATTTTCAGCTCAGCACCTCATCCCTAAGGCTATTGGTTACCCTCTCTCAATATTGCACTGGAGGTGTGGATAGATGAGGCAGAGCTGCCAAATTCCTCAGTTGCACGAGGCACACAGAGCTTGGCAGGCTGGCAAGCAGGTAGGCAGGCATCTGGCTGTGCTATCGTAGCAGTGGGGCAATGATCCCTGCCCTTCCTGCCCCAGGGCTGGGATCTTAGCCACTGCCTGCCAACAGAAAGGCAAGAGTTCTAATTTTTGTGCTTCCAGCTATCTTCACATGGAGCTGCTGCTTTTGTGTTATCATTTTGTGAGATTATGACATCGTTCACTTTTATTGTTTAGCAAAGAAAACGTGTTTTTAACGCATTTTGCAGCACATCAGCTACAATGACAACATTTCAGCAAGTCCTGGCAGCATAGAGCTGGAAAGAAAAGAAGGAATGATGTAGGCAGGATGCTCCAGAAAAGCTTCTGTTAGGAATGACTGACACCTGAATGGTCCAGCTGGTATTTGTTGCCCATCTCTGCAGCAAAGGTTACGCAGCATCCAGTTGACCTCAGGTTGGAGACTACAAATACAGTTCCTCTTTGGTATGTGCCCAAAGGGCTGAGTCTGGTGAATTTGAGTGAATATCTGGGAGCGTGTTGGTCACTTCTGAATTTTGGTATTGACGTTTGAATCTTGTATGGTAGGCCCATGATATCAGCCATCAATGATAACATATTGCATTAACACTAATAATAGTAACAGGAATAATTGATGGTAATAATACTAAGGAATAGAATTTTTTCAACAGAATTCTCAGAATCACTGTACAATATGCAGATATGGAAGATTTCACTGTGCCTCCAGCAAAATGAACAGGATACATATTAACCTTCCAGCATTAATGTTGGAACATTTTTTATAGTAACCAACAGACATTTTCTTTTGTTACTTGTACCAGATTTTCATGTCAGTGTGATGCAAATGGAATCTCAAACTGCTGTTCACTGACAGAGACTTTACTATTTACACTTGGAGAAAAGGTTCAGAAAGTAATTAATCTTGCATTTCTGATTTTTACTTTGATTAGACATTTGAGGCATCTTGGTAATGCTAGATGTAGTAAACAGAAAACTATTAAGAAAGCAATGGAAAACCACTTCCAGAGTTTCTGGCATCGAGAGTGGAATTGTGTCTCTCTTGGGTGGGACTAAGTTAGCACAGAGCCTGGTGGAACAGATTTTTCCCATTAATTCCTTCTGTATATAGTTGGCTTCCACGTGGGACATCATCATTGGAGCAGGTGAGGTACCTAAGGGAAAGCCTTTGTGAAAGGACAGAGATGTGGCCAGACCTGCAGAGAATCCACAGAGCATCCTCTCACTGCACCCACTGTCCAGGTTGAATCCAAAGCTGAAGATGAACAAACAGGGATGGAGACCCAGAGAAGGATCCAAGAACCTTGCACATCTCTCTCTGATCCAGCAATGTGTGTAGAGCAAGAGCAGGGGATGCTCCTGGTTGGAATTTGAAGTCTGGCAACTTTTATGTCCATATGGATGTTCAGGAATACCAGAATTTGGGTAATGACCAGAATCTGGGGGCAGCCAAATATCCCAAAACACCAGGGGTCAAGCTCCAGAACAAAAATGTTTTGCTAATTTGAGGTATTGTAGTGTAAGCAGAAACACTATTAAATAATTCTGGAGTTTGTGAATGGGTTACAATGTGCATATGGACATAGCCCACAGCAAAACTATTTGATGGCTATTTAGCGCTTTCTGAGTTAGCTCTGTCATCTCCCTCTTCTTAGAACATGAAACTCTTTGGCCTAGGGATGGTCTGGATTAGTGTGGGAGCTAAATGAACCCTTAACCATAATAAATATGGAACCACACAGTATTCCCTTGTTTATTTCATGGAAAACAGGGCATGATAGCACTTACAACTTTCTTGCTTTTTTATATGGCTCTGTTCACTCCATGCACCTGGTGCCTTTTGATGATTCATTTTAATGTGTTCAACACATGCTCGTATACAGACTGAGATCATGATAGAGAAGCGTTGCAGTGTGAGTATCCAGGGATCTATGCCCAATCAGTTGTTGACAGTGACAGAGTGACAAATGCTGTCAATATTGTATAATGTGAAAAAAAACCTGCCGGAAAATTCAGTCCTGGAAAATTCTGAAAAACACAGTTTTTTCCAAAGGTTTGGTGATATAAGCAAAAAGTCCCCCAAGCACATATTTCCCTTGAAGAATGTACATGGTTTCAGTACTTAAAGTCAAGTACACGCATATGTTCTGCGGTGATCCAAAGCTGTTACCGCTGAATGTGTGCGGCTTTATCTCCATTCCCCTTCCACTATGATAATTTATGTCAGATTTATGATTTACTGTAGATTTATGGCATACACCAGACTGTCATTCTTCATAACTAGATAGCTGAAGTAATCTCAGAAATATTCAGCATCATACCTAGAATGTGCATTGATGCTACTCTGTAAGTTTTGCTGAAATTTATGTAATTCCTTATAAGGATATGTAGTACCGCGTACTGAAGAGGGATCCAGGGATGGAAAATATTATCTCCCATTATTCCAAAGTACTAAAGGCTGGCTTTGGAGTGCATTTTCAGTCTGGTTTCTTTACCTTTAAGAGCACAGATTACTTTTATTAGATAGGCAGACAGACAGACAGACAGATAGATAGTTATGGCTAAAAGTACCACAACAGAAAAACAATGTTTTTCATTTAAATTGTTTTGCTTTTCAGTCAGCTTGTCTTACTCAAAAGCAACAGAAGACCCTTGACTTCATTTATATTTCAAAGCATAGTCACTCTTTGACATCTGTTTTGGTGGAAGTTTAAACTACTTTGCTGACTTTGTTACTTTATATAAATGTTTAAAGACAATTCAATAAAGTGCAATTTCTTTGAGACAGGTACTATCATGTCAGTTTGAGGTAATCATGGCCATGCCTGCTTACATGTTTCTAATGCCATTTGATAGGTGTCATTGACTTTTATGAAAATCTTTGAGGCACTTCCTTATAGACTGTGTTTGGAATTACTGTACATATCTCTTTCCTGGCCTCTGGCTGAATCTTACAATGTAAATAGGTTCATATGGCTGGCACAGAGAGGGATAAGGTGTGTATTACTAGAGCCAATACTTCAAAGGGGGTATGCATGGTTTCAACCAAAATTAAGAACAGGAGACCCCTGTGTAGACACTTCTCTTTTTTTTTTTTTCCTTTCTCTTTTATTCCTAGTTCCCTCTTTAAATGAAGAATGTCTGGGGTTAAGCTTTCCAAAGAATTATTTTAAATAATTTAAATTAAGTTATATGTCATCCTATTTGGGCATTGTTTTTCTTTTGAAATTGTTGGTATTGAGACATAACAGCTGAGCAAACAAATTACAGATTTTAGAACTTCTCAGTATATCTATTACTGCATTATCAGCATGTTGAGACAAGAAAAAGACAAATGTCAGGACGTGTTATTAACAGTGAAATAAAATGCTTTAAAAATATGACTACAAGAAAAAAATTATCAACTATATAAATAATTTTTAAAATATTGAAAATCTGTATATGGTAAAAAGGCAAACCTGCCACATGTAACTGTGCTACTGGTACAACTTTTAATATCTTATTCCCAGTCAGAGGTAAGAACTGTGAGTCAATTCATGACATGAAGAAGTTCATGTAACATATGACTTTATACACTCTTACTGTTGTTAGGAGAGTGAAAAGAAGTATTCTGTTATTTCATTTCAGGCTGGGAATTAAAATTACGCAACAGCAAGTATTTTCTAAAATGCTTTCACTGCAGCTAAGGAGACACAACTGTTTGAAATTAATAGTACTTGATCTCATTAACACTGAATTTGGTCTGAAAGGACCAGTGTAATGGACGTGCCCCAAGTGCCATTACAGTTATTTGGTATTGCAATCATAGATAGCATCTTTTGCTTGGGCAAGCCAGGAAAAAATTTATCTTGGGTTAGAGTGAATAGACCTCAAGGCCAGGCTAGAGGAGAAATTACAGGAATTACAACATGTTTCAAACTTTCTTCTGTAGTTCATATTAAATTGTTTGATGCCAGATGCACATGCATCTGGAGTTTGGCCAAAGCTGTCCACTTAATAGCTCTTTCCTCCTCTTGCTTTCCTCCAGCGGTGTATTTTGGGTGTACTTCTGGTGTTATTGTCAAAACATCAGCTACATTTTAAAGAAAATAATGAAGGATTTTGGTTCTGAAGTCCCAGTGGTTACAGGGAAAAAGCCCAGCCATAACCAATTTAACAGTATCTGTTCAGATGGAGAAAAACAGCCCTATAACAGCTTTTGTCCTCTTTACAGGCAGGATGTGGGCAATCCTAATTCCCTGCCTGAATGCATACGGCATTTTACAACCAAGTTTTTCCCAGACCACTCAATTTCAGCTACAGTACCACAGCAGATGAAGAATACACACTACCATCCAGACAGTAACACCTCTTGTCTAAAAGCAATTTGTTGGACACAAATATTGCAACACTATTTTTATCTTGGAGATAACACATCCTCTCATTCCTACTATGAGTAAACAAAACAAAAAAGCACCAAACTGCTTTTCCTTAATAGAATTATGTGCGAGACACGAAACCAAGTGAATAATAATTATGAAGTGACAAGAAAAATAATGAAGTTATGCTTATATTTATAGAAGATGAAAATCCTAAAATACCATCTGCAAATTGTGCATCATGCAGCATCTGATAGCTGTGGTTTTCTTCTCAGAATATTAAGAAAATACGGTTACAACAGCTGAAAGCAAATGCTGAAAGAAAATCTTCTGTAGGCTGTGGAAGAGAAATCAGCTTTGGTTGCATCTTGTGCATATGATCTAAAGCCTATTGAATTCTATAGAAAAAATTGTACTATTTCAGTTAAGAGCTGGATTGCCCCAGTAGTAGGTACTTCAAAAGAGCAGTAATGATGGGATTTGATGTATTTAAGTCAGAAAGTGAAGATGACCTGACTTACAGCAGAGTAAAGAAACATGAGACTTCCTAATGTTACGAATAAATAATGCAGAGAAATGTATGTCAAAACAAATTACAAATAGGCTATTGATGCAAATATTGGGCAACATAATGCACCTGAAAAACTAAAGAGGGACCACTCATGCAAAAGCAGATGCTGAAGTTAAGTCTGAGTATCTTTGAATCATTAGAAATTGTTTTTCAAAAGTAAGCTAATAATCAGATTATTTGAAAAAGTAGAATTTACCAATACTTCTTTTCTACTGGGGACACTAAAATACTGTAAACCACTGTGTTTCCATCTAAGAAAACACTAGTGACCCTCACAATTTGCTACATTAGATTCTGTTCCAGAAAGTTGTATGAAAATTTTAGTTGCAACACAGAAAAGTCTGAAATGAAGAAGGCCCAGAATGATTAACATCATTCTATCTCTTACAGTTCCAATTATTATTCCATGGATTTGTTTAATTAAATTTTGACTTTTTACTTTTGTGCATCTGTGTTCCCATTAGCTCTCAACACACCTGAATGTGTTCTTTTGTTAGTCAGTAACAAAGCAGTTTACTGGTATTTTGAGTTAAACTTTGAATCATATTTTGTGTTCCTTGAGTTGACTTGTGTTCTTGATAATGCTGTATATTTTTCACCTCCACCATACGCCCCATTTTTTCTTCATGTTGTGCTGGTAGACTAATGACTTCCTTCCGTCCAACAGTCTAATTAATTCTTTATGTTATTTGTGTCCAGCTGCCTGCACAGATACAGGATTGCATCCTGGTTGCTTAAACCTGAAGGTCCTGGATGGCTGAATTAGCTTCTTAGTGGGCTGGGAGTGCTAGTCTTTGCACTTTCATGGTGCAGAACTGAATTTTTGGTGATCCATTGCCTTCCCTCTGAAAAGGTTTTTTCCCAAATGAATATGCATCCTTCCCAGTTTAACCCACCAATAAATGATCAGTAAGGCTTGTCTGACGTTTAAAGGTTTCTGCTACTTAAGTTACTTTAATATACTTTAGTCTTAACAAAGAACATCAATAGGCACTTGCACTCAAACCACAGCAAAACCTTGACATGAATGAACTATGCTCATCCAAACCCAGCATCCTCTTCCAGGCAGCCAGGAGTTGGCTGGAAATGGACCCATCCCAGGTGCCCTCCCTGTGCACACATCTGGCTGGCACCAGTCACTTCCCTGAGCTCTGTGGTTCTGTGAAGCAGTCCCAGCTGCAGGTCGATTTTTTGTCATTTTTCCGTAACCTGTGGATGTCCCTCCACTACCACAAACACTGCAGACCCCCACTGCAGCTGTCCTGAACTCCCTGGTCAGTTGTATGCATCACCTCTGATCTCAGTGTGAATGCCCTAGGTTAAAAGATAAATCCTGTCAGGAATCACCTTGGACGGATTACTCAGTGTTTGTCATCCTTCCCTTACAAGAGCACTGGACCATTTTAGCCATACAGACTGGAGAGAGAGAGAAAGATGCTTCACATTTTTTTTGAATTGAAAATAACAACTTAGGAGGGGAAAAGACTCAATATAGACCTGAGACAAGATTCCCAACTTCTTCAGTATCCTTCAATATAGCAAACAGAGCGAGCAAACATATGATACAATAGGCAGATTATCAACATTCACTTCTGATTATTGACTCTCAGGGACACATAACTGATTTTCCTGCCACATATTTTTGTTTTCCAGCACATAGCATCCAAGAAAAATGACCTGTTAAGTGACTATGCAGCTAAAATGCCCATTTTCACATTGATTAATTAGTATGATAGTGCAGTCCTTTGACCAGCTCTCTTTATAAGGTTTCTACAACTGTACAACACAATATTATATTAGATTGGATAAGCTCCTTTTCTCCTCATACTTGAAGAGGTAATAAGAATTATATATAGGAGTACTTTACTGTATGTAACTAGCTAAAAGTAGCAAAATTCCCACCCTAGTCATAGCAAGCCAATAATTGCAACATTAGCTTTGGCACAATAAAGAAGCCATGTAAGAGCTGTTTCTAAAAAATGATTCTTTGACAAGCGTTTCTCATGGTAAATTTAAGAGTTGTTTCCATCATGCTTCTGTGTAATAGATAAAATGTCCCTGGACTTTGTTTCTAGACACAGACCTTTTAACCTTTGCATTCAGGAATGCAGAGATTTTTCTTCTATTTCAAGTGACTGGGTATCTTATGTCACAATTACAGAGGTGCAGGTTGACATATGTATTTCAGCTCACTGCCTATAGGGTATTGTTGATGTCATGAGGAAAAGGCAGGTGTTTTGCACTCTGTTACTGAAACTGCTCTTAGTACATTGGTCCAATTACAAATGGTCTTCCACTCATCTTTTATTAATCCTGAGGATTCAGTACCGAGCATTATTTGAAGATTTGTGTTGTCTGCACACATGAAAGAAATCCCAGGCAATATAATTTAGTCTTCAGTTTTCTCAGATAAGTTTCTTGGCTTATACTTCTTTACAAAAACAAACAAACAAACATCAGCTTGCCTTCCAGTCCTTTCTGTTTTGCACACATGTTCATGTCTCTAATTGCCACCTCAGGGTGCAACTTGCATTCTTATTGTGGGGGCCAGAAAAATATGTGTATGTAGTAATTCCCACACCCAGCCTATGTCAACTTCAATGCATCTGTATCATACAGATCTGTTCATCTTTGATTTGAGAAACTGTATCAATGATTCAGTGCTGAACTGATGTCTTATAGCACTCATGCAATTGCATGTTGGAGGCACCATATCTCATCTGGACAAGACACAAAAAAGATGTCTGATCTATTCTGAAGTCATTAGAGATCAGTCTTGGAAGAGAATCAAAAGCTGGGCATCAAGCCTAATGGCTCAAATAACTCGTAGCTCTGGTACTTCCAGGGGCACACACACACACACTTCTGGAGCTCACATTTAAACGCTTCTTTAAAAACACACAGAACAATGTAAGTACTAAATATGATAGTTACGATGATGGATTAAAAAAAATCAGATATTCTCCCAGATAAAAAGTTTATACAGAAATGTAAAATTTTCCACTTTTTTCTTTCACAGTGTTGGGGTGCCAAATGGGACCATTTGATTCATCTCCTGTATGTCACAGGCCATTAAATTTCCCTCAGTTACCCTTGTATTAAACCCAATAACTTGTGTCTGAGTCAATCACAACTTGTGTACAGCTCCAGCCAGGCATTTCCATCTGGCTGCTGTGACAAGCCAGTCAGTCCCCCATGACCCCACATTTCCTACAGACGTCTTCATTCTGCCTGTAAGTTTCTCTCCACACTTATTTTTCTGTCGAAGAGAAACATTGGCTCTCAGATCAAATGTAGAGCTGTCAGTAGTTGCCCACTCCATTATTTTTATTTGAGTTTGCCTCTTCTACACATTCTGGTCCTATGCCCAGGTCTTTAACCTTTACTTATGACAAACATACGCATTTGCCATAATCTTTAGACCACAGTGTCCTCCGAGGTAATTTTACAGTGACCTCCTTTTCTCTGACCTCTTTTCTGCTCTATTCATTGAATATTTGTCTTTGTGTCTTTGAGATATGTAGGGCAGCGTAGTCAGTAGACACCCGTGTGCTTCATGTCTGTGAAAACAAACCCTTGGTAATTAGTGGGTTTGTATTGAGCTGGTAATCCGGCGAAATCCATATTGCAGCATTTGTTAGGATTCTTGCCGACAGTGTTTGGGTTACTGAACCAATGGACTGACTTTCTGCCCACTGCAAGGCATGTAAAGAGGATGGGCGAACCTTGTGTTGCATCATGCACACTTCTGCTTTCCGTTTCCTGTGGCATGAGTTCTTCCTTGCAATGTATGCCCATTATTTTATTACCTTAGAAGGTACAGCATAATTAAAAGCTTCCTCTCCTGGAATCATTAAAGGATATCCTCCACGAACAAGCCAAGGATTGATGACCTGACTGGATCTGCTGTCCTTGTTCATGGTTGCAGCACCTTGTGTACATATCTATCAAACAGCCACCACAAAAACAGTATTTCCCTCTCTTTCCATATTGGTCGACTCGTTAATGAGATCTACATGTGTAAAGAACCCTGAAGCCACACTGCAAAATCAATATAAAGCAAACACAATTTAGAAAGCTAAATGAAATACTCAGGGTCTGATTTTAGCATTTAAGCGAATGATAGGTCAAATTCAATTATCTACTTTCCAGATGATAATTTCCATTTTACTAAATATGTCTCTGTTAAGTCTGGCAAAAGCTCCTCTGTAAGTGGGTAAGGGAGGGAAGAGCAGAAAGCAAGAATAACAAGGGCATATGACCTTATTTTACCTTTTCTGACAAAAGCAAATAACGTTGCTAGATGGGAGAGAGGATCCCGCAGGCCACCAAAGGCTCTAGCTCCTGAGATGAGATGCAGCTTTTCTCTTTCTAAACAACACTCACTTTTAATGTTATTATCTTGACAAAGCCCTCAGTGCTCATAGCTACTTCAGGGATGAGAAACTTCACATTCGCTGTGGTACAAAGGGTTAGCATGAGTTCACCTGCTTCTTCTAAATAAGAAGCTGTGCTGAAGAGCAGCTGTAAGAAGAGAAACTGTGAAGAGGTGCTCGTTATCACTGGTGCTACATCTGTGTGTAAGGCAGGGGGGGCAATGACAGCACAGCACAGCCTAGAATGGTCACATTTTTGCTTGCATAAAGTGATAGACAATGCTAGAACGATGTAGAATCACCCTGAAGCCTTGGTCCTAGCTTAGGTTAAGTTGCTGTCCCTCCCATTTGTGTGTTTCACTAGCACCTTGACAGTTCATATATTGCACAAAATAGCTGCTTCAGATGTAGGTTTTCAGTAATTTCTGTGTAGATGTTGCTTGCAGAATGACAAAACCTGTCTGAAAAGGTGGGGATGCTATATGATATTTAGTATCCACACAGTAGTTGCGAGTGACACCTCATCTCCTTTTCTTCTTCTTCTTCTGAAGACACAAGGGTGATTTTGACTGGTAACCACTCATCAACTTTTCATGGCAATGAGAAGACAAAGACATCCAATGTCAGGTGCAAAATGTCAAAACTTTAGCTTGGTGCCTGTGCTAAAATGGTGACCTATGAAATCACAACCCTCCCAGCTCTTAATTTGCTGCAGACTCCAGCAGACATATGTGCTTGATGGCTATTTCAGAAGATGTTGCTCTTCCTAGAGTGAGGCAATTGTTCTAAATGAATCCACAGATGATAGTTCATAGAGCTGTGACAATTTAAAGAACTCTATAATTACATTACAATTTATACAGCCATAGAATTACTAGAAACATATTTATACCACCTGTTTCAATGCAGACAGTACATTTGTTTATTCCCAACAGCACTATTAGTTCCTCTCATCATATTACCTGGTCAGAATACTCGGAGTGTCATTGCTGAACAAAGCAATAGGTTGGATTGATCATTCAAATGTAAAAGGCAATTCATTGTATTGTCTTTCTCCAATTACTGCCAAGATACTCTTACATTAAAAAAAAAAAAAAATATTATCCATTTATTTTGGCACTTCTACCTCTGAGTGCCAGCCAGCATCAGTATCTGGCAGGGTGCTCTTGAACCACTCTCCAAAATAAATATAACAGATGTCAGTCAGATGTTTTTCTACCTACCCATATCCAACCACTTGCCAAGAAATACATTTTTACTTTAGGCCTATACCCTAATAATCTATTGAATTTGTCAACAAAATAGATGTCCTTTCTAAGTAGGAGGAATCATGAAATATTTGCTTTCAGCATCTAATTTGGTAAATCTGACTCTGTATCTCAGCTTCCTGTATTTTGGCCAAGCCTAGCCCGTCCCTACCTTCTCATGTTGAAGCACTGAGCTCTCTAAACCCCATTTAAGTGGTTACATTCCAGCATTTGCCATATCAGACCCATTATTCTCTAAAAGCACTTGTAGACTCCAACCTGCATGGCAGCACGTCCTTACTCTTTCAGAGGTCAGCAGGGCCTGATGGTTTCAGCCCATGGGATTACCCCATCTATCCACCACTCAGGACACATGCAGCACAACAGCCTCCTCTCCGTGAACCACAGTGAGTCATCTCCAGAGCAGGTGAGCAGAGTCATCTCTCACAAGGTTCTCTTTGGCTACTATTCAAAGTCATGTGTTAATCTGTTCATGTTGCTGCTTGTTTACAGTGATCAGAAGGTTAATTCATACACACAAATGATGAAGAGACCCTAATGAATAATAGTTATGGATTTCCTTGCGTGGTTCATATATACACCAAATGGAGTTTGTGCCTGATACTGCAGAGCTATTGGTGCAGGCTTTTTGCAACAAGCAGGCTTGATGGCTCCGTTCACCTTGCTGCTATCACAGGTTTCTCACTGTGCAAATTAGCTGATTCAGCATTACACAGTCAGACTTCGCCCATTTTTCAACAGATGTATGATGGTCAGCTTTTCACAGCCACTACGTACTTGGCATACTTTCTTACTTTTACATGCTGCATTGTGTACCAATAAACTATTATATGCTAATTTTGCATAACCTTCATATAGAGGTTATATTACCTTATAGAGGTATACAATAACCCTCATTGTTCAAGCAGGTTACACAACATTTCAATGTTATGTTCTTCATTTCTTAATATATTCTTTTACTCCATCTTCTGCACTGAGGGGGAATGTATTTCCATGGCAAGTTCTACTCTATTAGCCAGCATTGGTGAGATGCTGATCATATGACCCTGAGGCACACATTCCTCAAACATTTGGGCCAGGGTCGCCTTACTGTACCCTCTGTGATAGTAACTTCCTCACCCACAGCAGTTCCATCTATTCTTGTGCCTTGGAGCCTTCCAGGCACTAAAGCCAACTGGCACCAATTGGGTCCAGACCATGCCTTTCCCTCCAAAACAGGTTGGCTGCACGCAAACTGCCTATTGGAAATAGTCTCTGGACTACTGAACTCTCAAACTTTGCCTAGGAATTGCTAACAGTGCGAGGTAGATAGGCCTGGTTCATACCCAGCACTTCTGTGTCCATGTCTTGGTGTCTGGGAATGTTTTGAAGCTTGCACAGATTTACCAGCCTAGGCACAGCCAATGAGTCTGGCTGCAACACTGCTCTTGAAATGACTTGCTCTTGCCAGTTAGGTCACCTGTAGTTTTCCCTAATGCCTGTAAAAGTCAATGGTTAGTGGACCCAGCACAGTGGGTTTGTTTAGCTTTCCCGGTCGTGCTATCACTGATAGGTTTCTTTCGGAATAGATTGCAACAGCTCTCGGGCTCTGGCCCTTGGGCTGGGATCACTCTCAGGCTGCAGCTCTCAGGCTCCCTGGGTCTGACTGTCACAACTCAGCACGTGGTTGTGCACTGGTCATTGGGTGATGAGAAATTGTATCATATTGTATCATATGTTTTATTTTCTATTAATTTATTTATTTAGTAGTAGTAGCATTTGTATATATTAATTTAGATTTAATTAGTAAATAGTTCTTATCTCCATTTTATGAGCTTCTTTATTTCTTTTTCCTCCGATTCTTCCCCTCCACTGGAAGAGGGAAGGGGGGATTTGTGAGAGCAGCTTCATGGTATTTTGCTAGCCCGAGTTAAACTGAGACAATACCCATTGACTCCAGGGGACTTCGGTCCAAACACATTTTTTTCTGGGATTTCAGTTGAACTTGATGATCCTTAAAGTCTTTTCCAACCTAAAAGATTCTATGATTCCAGATGTGTCTGATTTGCAGGTGCATACAGACTGGTAAATGTCAAAAAAGGACATTCGGTCATGACAGAAATCATTAAAAGAGAAAGCCCCTACAATGTATACTATTTACTCATCTACATACTGCATGTGCCAGCACAATGTGTAATAGATGAACACTCAAAGGAAATGTGTTTGTGACATAACTTATTTTAGTACAACTCTGCTTATACTTCAGCAAGTAGGTTCTGTAATTTACAGGTATAAGTCAAAAGGATGGGTTTTCAAAATGTAGCCCTAGAGTTTTATATATTATTTTTACTAGATTTTAAATGCCAAATCAAAATTATCACATTTAATTTACTTTATTCTCAGTGGTTTTGCTTAGATTTATGAATTACCTTGGATTAATTGCCATAGAGCATTCTGGTTTTATGGTGTAATTGGGTGTGTCTAAGTGCATTCCATTTTATGACTTGCTTTAGGGTATATTTTGGATGAACTGTATAATATAAAATACATTTGCTGTTATGTTTTATATAATGCCAGAGACAGCACAAGAAGTGCATTTAAGTTTCTAGGTTTATGGGTTCCATGTCTGGAAAACTTTGGAGGACAAATCTGCTTATTTTCAGGTTTTGTCAAATTTTTCTGAGTCTTTTCCATTTCAATTTTTCACAACAACCTTTGAATTATTGAATCTTTGTGTCAATAATTATTTTCAGTCCGAATAAAATAAATAGTCCACCATGAATGATATATAAATACCAGTATCACATTTTCTAACACTCCCATTGAAAAAGCCAAATCAGACCAAGATATGACCAAAGCAAAATAAATCCCCTCCACTCTCTTGTACAACCCACAGATGACTGACACCTTGTCTTGAGACCTTTTTCCTTTCTGGTCTTTGGAGTGAAATGCTTTGCGTTAGCTGGCACACTGCATTTGTTAACACCTGGACCATCTAATCAGTAAGGGCCAAATTATATGGCAGAGGATTCTGTATGGATTGCTATGAACTGCTATGGACTGCGCGTAGTACTTGATATGCTTATCCCAGAACTACACATCCTTGCCAAACTTACGGCTTCCCTGGCTCCTTTTCAGTATTATAGCCCATAAGGTACCTCCCCTCTTTCACTGCATTTGTGCTGATGTGTTTCTCCCTTCCTCTATTCCACAGAGGTAGAAAGAGAAGCAGTTTCATGCTATGAGAATGAAGAAAAATGAAAAGACCTCTAAAGATTAGAAACTTGCATATTTTTATAATCTCTGTGACTCCCTGGCCTGCCATTGTTGCCATTACATCTTCTATGTTTTAATAAATTTGTGGACCTGTAGTCAAAATGCTATGCCAGTGAAACCCTTTGCAGGCACCTAAATAAAATGCTACTTCCTTAGGGCTGCTGAGCCCTCTCATCTTCCCCAACTTCAAATGTGTTGGTAAGCAGTGGATTTCTTTCTGACATAGCACTGGACATTCATGTTGGAATATAGCAACCACTGTCTGGGAAGACAGAGAACCATTTAGAGAAACCAGATTACTAGGTAAGAATAATATAATTCACAAAACCCTGACAATGAGACTTTAAACTGAAAAGGCAAATGAGATACTGATGTTATGTTAAATGGAAACTGGAGTGTACAGAACTTTCAGCTACTGTACCAACAAAGAACAGAAGTTTTCCATACAAATGTCATGAGATTGGCTTCAGCATTAGAAGTCTGACTAATGTATCACTAATGTGACGTAACAGTTGTTGATACTTTGTCTCATAACAAATTACTAGAGAAGTATTCATTTCTCAGAATTGATTCAAAGTATTGTGTGAATCACTCTAACAGAGAGCTAAGGTCCAAAATTTTATTAATTAAAAAACATGTGAAACAACTCAAGATATATTTTGTAGGCCAAAGGTAAAGCTAGGTAATGAGTTCCCTCATTTATTTTGGAAACTGGTATCCTTATAATATAATTCTACAATTTCGTGTTGATACTACAGTCTCTTAATAGTGTACGACAGATTAAGAGGAGTCTATGCCTGGTGTTGTGTTAGGTTTCTGTGGCAGAATTTTGATAGCGGCGCAGGGACCACAGGGATGGCTCCTGTGAGAAGCTGCTAGAAGCTTCCCTGCCTCCAAGCCAGACCCACCTCTGGCCATGGCTGAGACAGTCAGTACCTCTGTGATTAACATATTGAAGAGGGGAAAACAAAAAGACAGCCAGCAGTGAAAGTGGAAACAGTATGGAGAAAGGAGTAGAAGGAGAGAGGAGTAGGATGTAAGGCAGACAGCAAGGCAGACACCAGGGTTCATGCAGCAAGGAGGGAAGGAGTGGGGCCAGAGCAGAGGTTCCCCTGCAGCCCATGGTGAGAGGGCAGGCTGTGCCCTGCAGCCATGGAGGGTCACAGGGGAGCAGAGACCCTCCTGCAGCTTGGGAGGGCCCCACGTCAGAGGAGTGGTCACTACCTTTCTTATGTTGGGAGCCCCAGAGCTGGACGCAGTATTCCAGGTGAGGTCTCCCCAGAGCAGAGCAGAGGGGCAGAATCCCCTCCCTCGACCTGCTGGCCACACTTCTCTGGATACAGCCCAGGATACGGTTGGCTTTCTGGGCTGCCCGCACACACTGCCGGCTCATGTTCAGCTTTTCATCCACCGGTACCTCCAAGTCCTTCTCCTCAGGGCTGCTCTCTATCCACTCTCCACCTGAGATGGGTGTCGTCGGCAAACGTGCTGAGGGTGCACTCAATGCCATCATCCATGTCACTGACAAAGATGTTAAACACCAGTCCCAACACTGACCTCTGAGGAACACTGCTCATCACAGTTCTCTACTCAGATATCAAACTATTGACCACAACCCTTTGAGTGCAACCATCCAGCCAATTCCTTATCCACTGAGTAGACAATCTGACAAATGCATGTCTCTCCATTTTAGACACAATGATTTCATGCAGGATAATATCTAACACTTTGCAGAAGTCCAGGTAGATGACATCAGTTGCTCTTTCCGTATCCACCAACACCATAACCTCATGGTAGAAGGCCACCAAATTTGCCATGTACACTCTGCCCTTGGTTAAGCCATGTTGGCTGTCACCAATCACCTCCTTATTCTCCATGTGCCTTAGCATCGTTTCCAGGATCTTGCCAGGCACAGAGGTGAGACTGTGGTTTCCCAGATCTTCTTTTTTCCCTTTTCTAAATATGGGGTTTATGTTTCCCCTTTTCCAAAAAGTGGGAACATCACCAGGCTGCCACAACTTCTTGAATATGATGGACAGAGGTTTAGCAACCTCATCCACCAGTTCCCTCAGGACCCATGGATGTATTTCATCAGGTCCATGGACTTATCCATATCCTGGGAAACCAGGTCTCTTGTTTTCTTCCTGATATGGCCCTCATTTCCTCTGATCTTACTTTTATCCCCTATGTACCTACAGAGGCCCTTCTTTTTGCCCTCGATGTCCCTGGCCAGGTTTAATTCTGTCATGGCTTTAGCTTCTGTAACCTGATCCCTGACTTCTCAGACAATTTCTCTGTAATCCTCCCAGGCTCCCTGTCCTTGCTTCGACCCCCTGTAGGCTTCCTTTTTGTGCCTCAATTTGTCCAGGAGCTGCTTGTTCATCCACCAGGACTCCTGGCATTTTTGCCTGACTTCTTCTTCACTGGGATATGGAAATACATGGTGAAATTGACTGCCAGGACAGAGAACCGAACTGAGCATTTATGTGACCCCCAGCCCTATGCTGCTAATATCTCCACATGCTGGCTAACCTTGGTGTCCCCACAAGCACTGGCAGGCTGTCAGACAGTCAAGGGAATGGCAAATACCTAAAAATGTATGTGTGGCCTAATGGGACTCAGTATCTAACAGGAGTGAGACCCTAAACTGGCTTTGGAGCTTTTGAAAATCTAATTAGATGCTGCTTTGCATTTTAAGTATCTAAAGCCTTTGAAAATCCTGTTTTAAGCAATTTGTCCATACACATCAGCAAATTTGTAACAGGATCTGGACGTGTATAAACAGCAGAAATAGCAACTCAAAGGCACATGGACACTTGCAACTTCAGCTTATTAATTTGGGGGAAAAAAATCCACAAAAGAGTAACATTATTAAAAATCTTTTTTATAAAAAGATTAAAAATATTAAAAAGTTAAGTGTCTCTGAGATTTCAGAATACTGGAATATAAAAAATGAAATAATCTGCCTGCTATTGACTTAGCACTCCCAGTGATCTTTGCAAGCCTGGCATTTCCATTTAAAATTTGTAATGTGTCTATTGTTTTCAAAATATAACCTTCATTACCCAATCTTTACGTAGACATTTGGTCTTAAATGCTGCATGTACACTGTTCATATATCCCTGCAATATGTAAGAACGAACATCTGTATAAAGGCTGTGAGGCAATGAAGATTAAATGCTAACTTTATCTGTGAGCTTTTCATAACTCCTACCAAATCAGCTGCCCACAAACCACAGGAGTTCACCACATAAGCAGATAGAAATGTTGTTTGGAAAGGACAGGATGATGATTTCCAGTTCGTAAGATATTTATCCCAAGACACATTCATTCATCTGTTGCACATTTAAATGTCTGCTTTTAGCCACTTGCTGGAGCAATACCGAATCAGAAGACCATCTCTTTCTAATAACAGCTTCATTCCACACTGACTTACAAGCAGTCACTGTGTAATCTAAAGCAGTAGAAACAAAGTGTGGGTTCAGGAAATCCAAGCCACAAGGAAGGAGATTCTGCACCAAAGATGCAGCTTCCCAGGGGTGATTAATGGGAGTGCGGAGCCCAGGAGGAAAGGAAAAGGCCAAGTAAGGTACTCCTCTTTGCAAGGCGTGTCTGTCTGCAAACCTGCCTGGTGGCTGTTGAGGGTTGAGGTTTGCTTGTTTCCTCAGCACATCACCAGACATGGTGAGGTGTAGCCATGACCTTCACCCATGGCTTGGGGTGTAATCCTGGGTTGGTCCAATGATAGATGAGTTTTGGTTATTTTTAAGAAGAAAATTAATGAGAAAAATATGAAGCATCTTTGTCAGGTTTGTGGACTGATTCAGCTAATGCAGTATGAAAAATTTTTAATTATAACAATTACAAAATTAATTACATTTAAATACAACAACAAAACTACCTGGGCATTTAAATAAAAGAGTACTTGGAAATAGTTTATCTCAGTTTGGATGCTTTCAAACTGCTTTCAGACATTTATTAGCTACTGATAGCCTTCCTTTTTAAGCGATACATACAGTCATGCATGAACAATTACATCCTGCAGTCTTTAGTTTGATGGAATTTATTCACAGACGTCCTTCCTAGGATGGAACGTGTTCCTGGAACAGGTTGCAGTTTGATCTAAACACTGTCAGTTTGGGTTCAGATTGATCACTTCCAGTAAGGAGTTCAGTAACAAGTTCCTGAAACAAGAATGCTTTACCCTCAGAGACTACTATTCCAAATCGGTGCCTTGTGCTGCAGCCTCTGTGAAGGATGTGACGTTTTAATTGGATTGTGATGGATGCAGAAGTTCTGAGACTGCAAGACTGATTTATTAGGGGCTTTGCAGGCTAGTCCTTGCCTGAGTGTTTTGTTTTGAGATGAATATTCATAAGTTTCTTAAATGATTCGTGCATTGACCATAGCCTTTACTCCTGAGCGATGCTCTTCATGTCAGTATTTCTGCTCACCAGTCTCATTGGACTATGAATTGCCTTTGACTAAGATGCAAATGAGAAAAGAAATCCTTTAGCTAGTAATAATAGGTCAATAAGATATTACTATTTTACTTACCCCCAAGAAGCTTATTTTGTGAATTTCTTACTCTGCGATTTTCCTATCTATTAGTTGTTGGTTTGGGTTTTTTTTTTTTTAGATGCATCTGGTATTATCATATAAAACTAAAGCAGTACTATAATTTAAAAATTACTCTGATTATGTTTTCTGTCTAGTGCTCTTTGAAACTGACCTTTAAACTAAACAGATTTTGCAGTATTTTAAAGGTTCCACCTGTATTTCTCTGCTAAGGTCTTTATGCAAGTTTTGCTAATTTCTGGTGGAAAGCGATAAGCTAAGGTGGCAGGGGACTTTGGAGAAAATCTTATATTCCCCAGGAAAAAAATCCATCCCCAAATGATTGTCACAGGCCCATATGATTTCCTTATGCAAAATCATACACAACATGTATACTTTCTATTGTGTTAGCTGCCAAAATCATTGTCATATGTACCACTTCGGTCATCTGGAATAAGCATTAACTGTGGCTAGGCATAGTGCTAATTCCCCCCTGCAAAATCAATACAACAACTTTGCCAAGACGTAGTATCCCACAAAGTTGTCTCTCACATATTTTCACCATTACCAGGAAGTTCTGATTGCCGTATTAGAATATTCTGGCCACCAGAAGAACATTTTGTCAAGTGCCTCTACACCTCCCTGTTATGCATGTAGGTGGGTTGGTATGTCATCTACCCTTACATCACAACCTACGCACTGTTGGTGCAGTGCTCCCAAGTAATGGAAACAGATTGCTCTCATCTTTTTGTGTGGTGAGATTCCTGTCATCTTCTATTTTCTTGCATCACTTTTTAATTGTGTTAGAAAAGTAGCTAGAGATCCCACCCGTGATAAGGTCCATTAGGTTAGTCAGTGCTTGAAATCTAATCTTCTGAGTCCCTGCTTAAGGCCTGAAATTCAGTATTTTTCTTCTTTCTTGTCTTTAGTCTGGGCTTCCTTCCTTCACCTGGCATGTGTACTGAGATACTCTACTTGCCAGACGTCTCTTATATACATAGCTAAATCCACTAGTCTTTCAAGAATTTACAGTGAAATATATATATCTGCATGAGGAAGTTTGGCTATAAGGTTTTAAAGCCTGTCACTTCAGTTTTCACGTTTTCTACCAGCTCGTTCTGGAAAGAAAAGTATTAATTCTGTAATTTGGTTTCAGCATGAGGTATGTGGATTTCACTTATTGTTCTTTAAGTCATGTCATAAAAACTTTAGTTAAAACACATCATAAAAGGTTTCCCATGGGAGCTTTGGAAGACCTTTTTTCCAAATTGAAAGGATCCATTTTCCTTTTTGGTGATCTCAAAAAAAAACCCCTCACAAAACTGCTGCTTAGGGCCTCTTGCTTACCTGCTATCTCCCAGCTATGTTTTTTTTGCTTCTAAAGAAACTGGCTAAAATAATCTCATCTTTATTGCCAGAGGTTTTCATATTATGTGTCCCAAAATCTTGATCAGGCGTATGTTGTTTAAAGTCGCTGGGGCCAAAGCAGCAAAGCAGCAATGTGTTAAATGATTCTCAACAAAGATTTATCATCCAATGCTAACTCTATCACTCTGCAAGTCTGTATTTTGTTTGGCAAAGAAACTATAATGAAGATCAGAATGATAAATACAGAAGATTATTAAGAATTTCTTAGATTTCCAAAGAAAAATAACTAGGCCCAACATCTTGGGAAGCACAGATTGGTTCTTGGGAATAACTGTGGGTTGTACACTAGATACCTTTATTGGTAGTCCAGAAGAGATTCCATCTCCAGGCAGATCTCCAGGAACAGATAGGCCAGAAAAGGGTAGGAACCCTTCTGCCTTCAAAGCATGTGTTGGTACTGTTCTTGGCTGTACATTCTTCCAAATTAAGGTTAAAACTCATCCCATGTTTGGTTATTACTGCCAAGGCACTTTCAACACAATGGACTTAAAAGCTGCATGATGTACAATGCTGGAAATCCTTGTTTACCTTCATTAAGTGTCCCCCCCAGGAGCACACTGGCTACGAGGCAACAGAAATATTTCTTCCCTTTCTCTTTTCCAGATTTTTTCACTTTTCAAATCTAAGGCCCAATCTGCTTTCATTGTGAAGTTAGTCACATAGACTTTGATATAGATTATTTTTTAAAAACTCATAAGGTGCCAAAAAAGAAACAGCCTACATTCTTTCTTAGAAATAAAGCAGAAACTAAGGCATCAGTCCTGTGTACCAGGATAAGCTATTTTAAGCAGGGAGGAAAATAAAGGTGTTAACCTGCAAAGCTACCACCTTCCCTGTCTTCTGATCTCTACCTGCACCCCAGGTGCCCCTCCGTTCTGAAAAGAGATTACCAGTAAATAATGACTGGTTCAAGAACTGCTCCCTGCCCTTTCCTTAATGATGCTTAATTTTCCCTTACTCTCTCTCATCCCGTTGTCTTGATTAGGAGTTCCTCGGGCCAGGTCTGTGTGTGATTATATATTTAGAAAGGCTCAGGCACATACCAAGCACTAGCAGAATCCAACTGGTGTAGTCATTTTTATTGTTTGTGAACAGCTTTGTAGGCTGGGAGAGACCAGGCCATTCTGATTTTGGCTGGAACTTCAGGAGGGAATAAGCTGAGAAACTGCAGGTTGTCCCCCAGCCTGACCTTCTCCTTGGAGTCGGAGCCCTCAGCCTGATATCCGCAGGACCACAACAGCTCTGCTTTGCATGCTGTGCTGCTTGAGATATACAGAAAACTTCAGCTCCAAGACAAACTAGAGTTTGGGGATTTTCAAAAAATGTCATGATATTTCACCTTGAAATGATACATTTTACCCAATATTGCAGAACTCTCTTGAGCATTGTCTCAGGTGTTTTCATCAGTTTAGCTATGGATCTTCACCCTGGGTCCTCCAGGAAGGACTCAGATCTGGAAGCAGATGTCCTGACAGCTGAATACTCCCAGAATTTTTTTATGGATATGCATTATTTGATTTTATTTGGTATTTTAAACTATTGAGTACTATATTGCTGCTGTACTCCTGAATAATTATTGCCTTCTAGTCAAAATACAGATGCATGAAAGGCTCTGTAAGCAATTTGGAAGGGTATGGGTTGGTGATCTGAAGTTATATTGACAGTCTTAGGATATGTATCCTGTGCCTAAGGCTTGATCTTGCTTCAATAAAGTAACATATACCTAGAATTGTAGGACATGTTTGCCTTCAGTCTCAAGGTGACTGTGGATTCAGGAGTCAAAAAGGATCCTTCTCATCTGAAGATCTTACAAAGGTCATGGCCAAATTCCTGCCCAGCAGTCACAAAAACATATAACTTGTGAAAAGTTATTAAATCTTTGTCATTTGTGATGTGTGAGGAATAAATGTGTGCTGTTAGATTGCAAGAAAAATAAGAAGCATCTGGTGGTGTGAGGGCTCCTCTCGGTTGTAGGTCTTTACCTCCTACACTTGGCCCACCTGCATCAGGGGCAGAAAGCAATCCCACAGAGGTACAGGGCCAGAGCACATCAGCCTGGGGAAGGACAAGGAAAAAGGAGGAATGAGGAAGGGTGCTCAGACTTCCCTGGCAGTCCAGGAAACCAGCCTCAGTTAAGCACCATTTATCCAAGTGTCTCCCTTCTTCAGAAGCTGTGTTCAATATGGACTGTTTCTGATGCAGACACACACCTCATATTTCGTAATGATCTCATTCTGATTTATTTTCACATTCTTATGCATTTAAACTGTTAATTTGAAAATTAGCATTTGTTCAGGAAGATTATGTGGGATCAATTAATAGAAATACAGTAAGTTTTCTCTTTGTTAAAAAAGTAAATCCACATAAATGTCCTGGACCATATTCCAGTTTCTCTTAACTTTCTGTATGCTGTTACATTCCTAGATCTTAAATCTCTAAAATACAGACTGCTTATGCTAGTGCTAGTGCTAGTGTGAGTACTGGCTAGATGCAACAACCTGCATTGATCCTTCATTTACCATTATTCCCTACTAATGAAGCAAACACTCATATACAAATACTTGTGTGCCCATCCCTGCTTTACAAAAAGAAGGATGGGAATTTTTCAAGTGTCAAGGTTCATTTTAGGGGAAAAAAAGTCAAATGTGAGTAATAGCCTTGGCTTTGAGAAGCAGCATTTTTATGTATCTGCAGGACAGTAGGAAAAGAAACAAAAGTGCACAACATGCGATGAAGATTACCTGTAATGAAGGTGTTTAAATTGCGCTCTGTGAGCTAACCAAGGAAAAAACACCCCTTGGTGCCTGAACGAAGCGGAACCTGTATGGTGCAATGAAGGCACATGGTGGCTGACTGCACTGGCACCCGGCCAGCTCGCCACAGAGCAACAGCCTGCACTGAACTGCAGACAGCGCTTAGCCCAGCTTTTCTTCCAGCCTGTAACTTTGCAAAGCTCAGAGGTTTCTCACCGGTTCAGTTTCACATCAGACAAATCCAGCAGGTTTTGGCTGACGTGATTTTGAGCAAACACAAAAAACGAAATGAAACTCAGGAGACTAGAAAGAAAATGTTTATGTCAAGCCCCAGCAAACCAAAACATGGCAATCTTCAACAAATGTCTCTGTGAAGTCGTTGCTGGGAACACAACATCAGTTAAAAACATGATAAATCTTTTACAACCTCTTAATATATGCATGTGTGCTGGTTGCCTTGTAGATGTGTACAGGAGCCAAATTCCCTACAGAACAGTAATGTGTTGGCTATGATATTTCTGGTTTATATCTTTTTACCCAGC
Organism: Eurypyga helias; assembly: GCF_000690775.1. Lineage (NCBI taxonomy): Eukaryota > Metazoa > Chordata > Aves > Eurypygiformes > Eurypygidae > Eurypyga > Eurypyga helias. Next base: position 58,363 of record NW_010272692.1, read on the forward strand.
AGAAGGACAAAACCAGTCTTTTGCAAAGAGGGCAATTTCCACCAATAACAAGTAGAAGAGAAAGCTCTCAGCCTGACCTACATTTCTGTGGGGCCTTACATCTATTATTTTTTTTAGTACTCCACACGGTTTAGTTTAGTGAAACTGACTTTTCAGGAAATACCGTGTTTTCTATATCCAAGCACAGAGAGCATTGTGAAATGCTATGTTTACCATGTTCAAGTGTACCAGGACTGTACAGGCTTCAGCAAATATACATTGTGGTTAAAAACAAGAAAATTGATGTAGGCAGAAAAACAACTTCTGAAAGTGTAAGAAAGAAAGAGGAGAGGTTAGGACAGAGAGGACGGGACAAGCAAGGCTGAAATGTGTTGTGTGCCCAGACTAACCCAGTGTTGCTATGTTCAATAATTTTTTATTTTTTAACACTGTGCTCCGCTAGTTTGCAATGTTGAAGAGGAAAAGGCAGGAGAAAAATGATGCGTGCACATGAGTTTCGAGAAACTTGCATCAGACTTTGGTGAGGGTATTTCATGTAATGTACTGGAGCCTTTATTTCTCAGTGCATTTTACAAATTCACAGTGGTCCTGAGCTCTGTTAAACCCGGGAGAAGTTTTGGACTTTGTGTAAAACAGCTGAGAAGAGAGAAGCAGCTGTAGACAAGTCTAAGACACTCTTGTCCTCCCATGGTCTCTGGGACTGTCAGAACAGGTTTATTATGCGGTGTAACTTTGGGCCTCTTGGCGCACTGCTGTTTTCCAACCACGTTTTATGCTAGCTGCGGATCACCGGGGTGCAGTGTTCCCCAGCCACAACATGTCATGCCCTGGCTGGCTGACAGACTGTGTGTTACTTGAACCAATAGCAGTGAAATCTTTGCATCATTAACTTCAGGATGTGTTACCCACTCAAGTAAGCACCGAAGGTCCCAGACAGGTTTGCATAGCCTAAGCTAAAGTCTGTGTCAGCACATCTTCACGATTTACCAGATTAGATTTGGTTCCATATGTATGTTTACAGCCTCCACATCTTGACTGCACCCCAGTCTTACCCATAAGCGTGATTTATTTTGTCTGCTTGCCATTTCCATAACCAAGGAGGACCTTTTGTTATCTCTAATCTAAGCGATCTATCTAATCTAAGTAAGTTTTTCACCATCCACTTCAAACAATCATTAAAAGGAATAATGTAACATGTATGCGAAGGCAAAATACATGATCATAATTAAGATTTAGCCCAGTTTTTATGTTTATTAATATTCAGAGTAGACGTACATGAAACTTCCCACTTGTCCTTTGAAACAGCCTCCCAAAGTTTTGTGTCAGACCTATCATAACTCATGCTTGGCCTTGCAGCTGCTCAGATTGACAGCTTGGATAGGTCTGTGTTCAGGTCTCAATGACTATCCCATATTATGATGGTAGTGTGGTACCACCTCTGGGACATACCATACTAATATACGGTAGCACAGAGCTGCTGGGAAATATTCAGCTTAAAAGCCAGTTTTAAGTGATTCTTAAACATTTTCTACTTCTATTCTACTGTCTGCTGGGACATGAGTAACTCCTGGGTTGACCACCTCTGGTCCCAGATATGCTGAAGTTGAATAAATGCTTATTTTCGACAAATGGCAGGTTCTTTGCTAATCTTTGCATGGCTCTGATTAATTGGTCTCTTCTTTCTAGCAAATATATATTTTGGCAATAGTATTATTCCAGAGCTGGTGCTTTTTTGCTTATTGGGGTTTTTCTTGCTGTTGTTACTACTGCTTCTGTCATAACTACCATTATTATCAGCATTGTTATTATCATTATATTATTATTACTGCATATTATACTATTCTTCGATAATAACACATCAAGGCTAAGACTTAGTCACTGTAGACAGATGTCTGTGGTGGAGATTCCATTTCTTGAACGGTATGGAAGTCTCTGGCAATCAATTCATAGGAAACCTGTCATTGATTGTAAGAAGGAGGCAGGGAGTAACAACTCTTCACCCGCAACCCTTAACTCTTTTTTAGCCTGTGTGGGGAAGCAATTAACAGAAACATGGTAAAGTCCCCACAGTATTTGTTGATCACTAGTTCCTGTTGCATTTATATTTATCTGTAAAGGAAGATGTCAGGAAAAATCTTCAAAAGTCTCACATTGACCAGGCAGTGACAGCAGGCAGGATCTCCACCTGCTATCTTGAAGCAAGCTCAGTTTAGTTTTATTTTTTGCTAAACAATGCACTCTGGGCAGGTCTTAGGACAACCATTACTATTTGTTTGACAGAGAGCTTAAATCGGGGGCCACTATTCCAGTTCTTGAGACTAAGATCTTTGCACATGTCAGCTAGTGGTTGAGTCAGAAGCTCTATATGAGCACCTAGATCATATATGGACCCTACTGGAAAAAGAATTACTCTCTTGACATGGGGCTGACTGGGGAAGGTTAAGAAAGATATCTGCCCTAAGTGGGAAGTGTTTATAATGTACACTGAGCACAGCCTACTCCTAAACTCTTTGAATCTGACACATGCAGTGAAGTATAGACTCTCATAAACTAATATGCACTTTTCAAGTATTAGTGTAAAAAGAGATGAAAAATATCGCTATCTCTCCCAGTCATCTTCTCAAACCATCATTAGCTGATTCACTTCTTACTGGCACTATAGCAGAAGTTGTTATAGCCAGAGAAATTGGGAAGAACTAAAAAAGAGGGGCTCTATGCATATCTGGTAATACAAATTCCATTTCCACTTGGTCACATGAGCTTTCTGTCAAGGTCTAAATGCCTTTATACTCATGGTTTCCAAACTGTCTTCCATCATGGCCACCACCATATCAAACAGTATAAACTATCAGATCAACAATTTTTTCTGGTTGTGGCTTAGAAAAGACAGAATCATTGGACAAATTTAACAAGGTCCTTTTTTGGTACTTGCAGTGTAAAACAGTTGTGCACTACAAGAATGCTCATCATGAACCTCCATCATTAGTCTAAAATGTTTGGGAACTCTGTCTTCTTCTAACAACTAACACTTCTTTTGAAATGCAATATCAAATTTCTCTGCTTGTTAAGGCTCAAATTCTGCAAATACATTAATGTATATTAATGTTATTAATGTGTACATTTAAATGCATATATTTAAATATGTATATGTGTATAGTGTATACACATTTTATGAGTTTATAAATAAACATTTCTACATATGTACATGTATATACAAATATATTGCTGTGAGTATCTCCTTAGGAGTCAATAGAATTAGTCAGAAAGTTAAAGACAGTCAAGAGCTGAATTGTTTTGATAAATCAGATCCTCAGCTTGATCTAGAAGATGAAAGTAAGTGGGTCAGAATTATTCAGAGCTGAAAGTTCACCTGGAGCAGAAAGCTTCAATTTTTCTATCCATTTATCTTATATGTGCTTTTTTCTGGAGTTTGAACTTCCAATGAAAGCATAATAATAACTAAGACATATACAGTTATTTATATTTCCTAGCAGAGCATACGTTCCATAAATAAATTTCTATTTGTTTAGAATAATACACTACTACATAGATATTTGGAGCAGAAAATGAGATGACATTGAAGCTAAGTGTGAACATGTTTGTGACGACTTGGATATTAAGTTCTCTGGACACATTTTTATGGAAATCATCTTATGCTATCCTCCATCTTTGTTTATTATATCTGCGCTACCAGAACAGCAAGATGTCACGTGATGCTTTATAGTGTCCTGAGATAACGTGAACTTATAACGGTGTTCTACAGTGAAGTGCCCATAAGTAACAGTTTAGATGGTCATTCAGCTTCCTCTCACGGGTTACACTGGAACTATAAACAGAAGTTAGTAGCAATAAATAAAACCCATAAAAACAGAATGATGAAAAGTCTTGTGTAGGCCCTGTGTAAACACAATACTATATGCACTCCTGCAGAATTAAGACCATTCAGAAACACACATTTAAAAAATACTCTACCACTACAAAAATACTCTGTAACCACCAGCCATTTTAGGTGATTCCTATAATCATGGATATCAAATCATTTTAATCCCAGCTGACATTTCTGAAAGGTCTATTTGTTTATTCAGGCACCAAAATAGCTTTGAAAATCTGACTTTGGGGAATGAATTAAAAAAAATGTATACTTTGATACCTTCCCACCAAGTTAGGCACTCAAGTATAGTACACAGGTATCACAGGAAGATCCAAAATCCCAAGACAGATGCCTAGTCAATGCTAGTGCGGTTTTGCCCAGGTATAAAACTTCTGATACCCCTGAGCTGCCCGAACCCTGCTTCAACCCAGCGTTAAAAATGTTCTTCCCTTTATGCAGGGCCCAGCTGACGGGAACATTCAGAGCACACGGATGAGACTAGTCCGGACACAGAAGGCAGCCAGAAGCAAGACTTTCTGCCTGGCTGATACGGTTGTACACTTTAATGTAGTTAATCTACCAGTGGGCTGTGATATGAATATGGAAGACTGATTTTTAAATCCTTTCTTCTTGATTTGGGAGACAGGGCATGAATACAACTCCCAGGGAAGCATCTAACTCTCTGCTGTAGCCAGTCTTTGTCTCTTCCTGCCCTGTTCAAAGCTCAGTACAGTACTGTTCTACTCCAAAAACGCTTTAGGCTTCCTTCTTTGTGCTCAGTTTATGTGCCATGTGGGAACACAGCCCAGACAGGTGGTGTTCCAGGGGACAGGCGCTGCAGAGGAATAGGGGGACAGACACAGCCCAGGCGGGAGACACCGAGCGTGTACGTGCTTCTCCCCCCGCGCCACGTTCAGAGGCACACACCAGACAGCTGATACAGATCAAGGGAAAGCTCAACTGCCAGGGTTGGGGTTTACAGAAGATACTCTGCTGAGGTCGGGTCTGCCAGCAGGAGATGGTAAATACTTTTCCCTGTGACCAGAGCACCGCTATTCACATTGCAACCATCTTCCCCAAATCTCGCCCAGACAGGTTCTTTCATCTAGTCTCTCCAGGTGCTGGTGATGGCAGCCATATAAACACAATACCTTAGTCACCAGACCTAAGTCACCACAGATCACTGGGGTGATCTTAGTCACGACAGATCACTGGGGAGCAAATGGTTGTGTTTGCAAAGCTGTTGTCGCTAAGCAGACTTAGAAGGAATCTAAGCCCAAGTCAGCTAAAGAGACAGAGCACAAGAGAAAGCATTTTTCTGCAGCCCAGTGCCTGGGAGGAAGTCACAGGTTTTGACCTCTGCTCCTAGGACTGTTTCTGTACTAGCCATTAAATGACCATTAGGATTGGTGCCGATGGGGAAA
>NW_010272692.1:63671-87338 GCF_000690775.1 Eurypyga helias
GATACAGCTGGACAGGAATAGGAAGAATGAAACAACATAGGGCACATGTGTGCGTGTGTCTAGGGGGTTATTACCTGTGCTGGGGCTGGTGTGGTGCTATTGGAAACCCAAGACAGAATGGAGGATCTCTGTATCTCTGAACAGGGCTCAGTAAGGACAGTTGGATGTCTAATGCAAATTAAATTAAAGCAAGGAGGGTGAGAGGGTGGTGGTGTTCCTACTAATGACTTGGTGAGTTTATAGGTGGCCAGCTAGTGGGGAAGTTGTGGGGGAGGGAGAAGGGGAGGTGTAGTACATGACTTTACAGACCTAGAGATATGTCCTGTTGAGTGGAGCTTAGTGTTGCACACGCCTCTTACTCCAAATGTGAACTGCAGACCAGATTAGATCAGAGAATGTTAGCCACATCCACTGCAAAATATGTTTTGTTTGGTTTGGTTTCTTTTAAAACAGAGAGAGGGAGCATAAGTTCAGGGAGGTAAGTGAAAGTTCAGTGAGATTTCTCCACATTCATGAAACCTGAGTTCATAGTCAAGCTATTGAGTCACATACAGATGAGGATCTTGCCTGGTCAGTTAAAAGAGAGGAAAAAAAAAACCCAACAGACCAAACAACACACCAAAAAAACAGCCCCTTCCCCCTGTAAGTTCCTTGATGTTCAGTAGGTGTGGTTGGGTGAAGACAAGCCAGACCAATACCAACAGCTGCATGGAATCTTTCCACGACTGAAAGGTGAATAATTAACTCTCTTATAACTGCAGTCCCTCAGGGGGAGGTGAGTCACTAGCCCAATTTAGAGTTATGTTATCTTGTAATGAACAATAAGAGGGAAATCTATGCGTGTCTTGACAGTTCTAATGAGACATCGATGATCTGTGCCCTAAAAACCTCAGGAAGGGAATTGATCAAAATGCATCTCTAAGAAAATAACTGATTTTGTACATACAACTCATCAGTGGTTCAAAAAGATAATTTTGTTAGGCATATGATTTTTCCTGAATATGATGCTGAGGATTAAACAAGAAGGAAAAGAATGTGTCAGTTTTAAATGACAACATTGTGCCAGTACCTAAAATCAGATACAATCAGGGTGGGAATTAACTTACTTTTCTGAGTCCAGTCATGCTCATACTGTTGCCTCTGGACTCTTGGGATGGAGGGAGGGGTCCACAAAAGGCAAAAATGAAAAATAAGCCTGCTATTAGGTGGCTTAAAAAACTACTAATAGATATTTTCTGAAGAGTTTGAATGTCCACAGGGAGATCTCCAGCAGTCTGCAAATCTGGAAAGCTTAAAGGCTGGTCTAAACTTGAGAAATCTTTACATATATTAACTGCCCACATGAGGAAGGGAGTATAAATTGCTCTGCCTCATATGGAGGGAAAGAAGACTGGAGCTCTTAGCTTCTGCTCTTGCACAGGCACAAGGAATGCCTTGCTTCTTATTCCGGGGCTGCAACCTCTTTGTTGAGATTTTTAGGGCTGCGCAGACAATTCAAGTTCAGAAAGTGGCTGGTAGACAATACCCATGGATCGTTCTTTACTAAGCCTGGTAAAAGACAAGTGATGCTGTGCCTTCTTCTCCCTCCAACTAAAATATTGATAGATGTGATATGACTATTCCCATTTTGGAGGTTCAGGACTAGTTAGCTTCACAGCATGACCACCATAGAGTGACAACAGCCTCATTTCTCATGTCAATATAACATTCAGTTATGTTCTGATGAAGAGACCACTACCTGGGTTTTTTTTCTATCCTCCAGACAGTTTAGAAGTAGCATTGAGTCAATCAATAGGGAGCTGTGTTTGTGTCATCTCAGTGAGAAATGAAGCCAGCTCCCTGTGTGGGGGGAAGCAAGCAACCTGAGTGAGTGAATGAGAGGTTTCTTAGAGTTTTGGGAGTAATTAAAAGAAGAATAAAGACTTGGAAAGACTGGTTTAAATTGTGCTGATTTCCGAGGAGCCATGCCCCCTCCATTATCTCAGTAAAGAGTGTTTGCAAACAGTACACAGTGAAATATATAATTCCAAAGGAAAATGGAAAAAAGGAAATAAAAGCACATTAACAACAATAGTCTGAATCAAAGCTGTTCACCAGATATTAATCCTCATTAGTGAGTATTAATTTTGATGACTGTATTGCTGACTAATTAACAAGTATAAAAGAGAAAACTTTCCCACATGCTCCACCATGGTCCATCTAGGGTCAACAGACTGTCACTGGGCATGTTTTAATTAATGCTTTGTCACCATCATATATTCAGTTCATTACTGCAGATGGTCTAGATCTGCTGCAGAAGTCCTGTGATCTGTTGTAATGTGGGGTTTTTTTCCATGAAAATGAGAGTAGCCAGTGCTTAGAAATGGAAGCCAAGATGCTAGAGAATGATTCAGGAACAAACAAAAACTTTCAGCTTTAGAGCAGAGCAGACAGAAATGCAGAGGATATCCAGGATAAATATGCATTTTAGCAGGTTTCAGAAGGGTAAAGCAAAGGGATATTTCTTGAAAGCTTTTGAGGAAGGAAGGAAGGAGGGAAGGAGGGAAGGAGGGAAGGAGGGAGGGAGAGCGGGAGGGAGGAAGGAAGGAAGGAGGAAAGGAAGGAAGGAAGGAAGGAAGGAAGGAAGTAGGGAAGGAAGGAAGGAAGGAAGGATGGATACTGGAAAATCACAGAGAGCCTAGCAAATCCAAGTCAAGTCCCACTATTGTATAAAAAGAAGCTCTAAGCTCTATGTATTTGTTCTATTTGAACGTAAATATGTAACGTAAAGCAACACATATCTGAAGGCTCTACACAGCAATGAAATAATAATTTCATCTTATTCACTCCAAAAATACCTGTAAATGGGACTGCCAAGCAAAGTCTTTGTTTGGAATTACCCCACTTACTTGTCCAAGCTGGAGAGTGACCCCTGAGGAAGTTCAGCCATTCTGCTTGTAACACAGTCTTACTTCAACTGATATTTCAGTGACTTGTTTTCTCCCTGCAGTTCAGACAGTATTTTTTTTAGCCTTGACAGAATGGCTAGACTAGGTAATCCACGCAAACAGCTGCTGCATGCAATGTGATCTTTTCCCCAAACCTTTTTAACAAAGACTTCTGAACTGTTCCTTAGTTTTGGATATGTTGGAAATATCCAGAAGTTAAACCTCTCAATATGGATGTAATTGACATATCAACTGTCTGACCATACTGCTTTTAGCTTGAGAAGTGTCCCAAGAAGATTAACAAGTGCTGCATGTTCACAAAATCACTCCCTAATCAGAAAGCATTCATCAGGAAAATACCTCTGCTTCAAACCATTTTCACAGAGGATTTGCTTCTTGAATATCAGTGTTCTTGTCTGTAGTGAGAAGAAAGATGCTACTGCTTTTTGTAGCATGACCTTTGCAAACTTTCAAACTTCATCAAAGAGAACATAATGGGGATTTTCCATTGTGATGAATTTTATAACTTGAAATTATTTTATTCTTTGCTGATCATATGCATTTATGTCTAACAAAATGCATGTATGAGCCCAATTAATATTAAAGTAAGCATTGCAAATATTGAAGATATAAAATAACATTAATGGATCCAGGGAGATTTGAAAAATGAACAGGAGAAAAGAAATAAGGGGTCAGTCTTTAAAGAGGCCTATGAATATAAGGGAAAAAAACAGAGGAAAGGAGGAATTTGTAAAACAGTTATTCTAAATAAGTCAATAGTTGAGAGTGGACAGAAAGTTAGCCATGCATTGGGAACAAGTTATAGCATCCAAAAAGTTAATGCAGCTGTGAATTACAGAGGCAAGTGTAACATCCTTATTGGGCAGTATGGCAAAAATCTTTTTCCAAACACTGCAGGTATTATTCCATCCACAACACTCCACTATATTTTAGAAACTTATACCATGGAAAAAAAAAAAAAATCAATCTATTGGAGAGCAGTGAGGGAAAAAGAGAAAAGAGTAGAGGTGCGGAGAATTGATTTTACTAGGTAAGATTAAGTACTAAATCTGTCAAATTTGGTTAACTGGAAAAAAAATGGCCTCATGGATAAATATTTAAAAGGTGTCTAATATGAAAGAAATTATTTTAGGACAACCAAAATGCTAAGAAAAGGAAAGGAGGATGAGTGTGACAATGAGATGTATCAGACTGTGAAATGGTCCCTTGTGGGATGAGGGAAAAACCATTCTCTTAGTGAGAATGACTTTAAACGAGATTGGATATTATCTTAGTGACCAAAGGAGCAGCTGGGAATATCAACTATTTTTGAGATTTTGTAGGCAAGGATCCAAATAAAATAATATCACGAAGGCCTTATTTTTTGCTGAGCCACACACCCTTTCTTTTTCTGAGTAAGATCTGTTGGCTACTGGAGTCTCTCTCAGTGCTCAGCTATTGCTGGCCACACTGCGATTTAATCAGGAAGGGGTTGTACGCCTGAACGCTTTGCCCCCTAAATCTCTGACTGCCTAGCATCCCTAAATAAACGTAATGAGGACTGCTGTTTCACGGCAATAACATTACTTTGCACTATGTATTTCCACATCCTGTGCTCTCCCAGGCAGTCTGCCTACTGCAAGTACAACCCCCAAGGAAACTGGAAAGTCAGAACCACCTAGGTAATGCCAGCAAATTAAACCTTTAGGCATTTCTTTGCTTTGATCCAGACAAATGCATGTGCTGTGCTGTTTGTACCCTCAGAACAAATGGCAGTCTTGGGAACTAGCATGGATGTTTAGAGATGGTATTTAAATAACATTACTTGGGAAATTCCCACTGCTTAAGAAAAGACTAACTAAAACAAGAGTTTTCTTTCCCAGAAGGCTGAGACAGGTATAATGAGGATTAGCAGGCATAATTGATATCATTTCTGTATCCTAGAGGATCATATGAGTCATCTTCCTTGTCACGTCCCCCCTGTTCTAAGTACTGATGAGAGTGAAAACGTTGCTGTGAAGTGTAAAGAGGCAATATAAACATACTGGGAGATACAAGGAACTGATTGCAAACAAATAACTTCATTAAGCCACGTCCACAATAATTCCTCACTTTTATATAGCACTTTTCATCTGCAGATCTCAAACTGCTGTACAGATGGAAAAACTCAGGAGGTAAAGTGGCTTGTTTGAGGTCATTCAGGTAGACAATGGCAGCTCTGGGAATAAACCATGCACAGTGCCTCGCTTTGCATTATAAATGCCCCTCCTGTGCAGTCCTGGAAAGGATCACAGCAGTGAGCCTTTGGAGAGGGAGAGTGTGTAGCTGGAGTTGAAATGAGCCTGAGTCTGATCATAAGACCACTGTGAATTAGAAAGGCCAAATTCCACCCTAATGTGCAATCTCTCTTAAAATCAACTGGCGCTTTATACTTAAATATTTCCAAGGTTTTCCTTCCCATCGTGTCTGAGTACCAGCAAAATTACATCACACTAAAACAATCTCTGAGGATGTTTCCTTAGAACTTTTTCCTGTTAGACCCCAAGAGCCACTAGAGATTGTTTTATTTTTATCACTACTTCTTTTTTTTTTTAATTGCACATAAACACTGGGCCTAATTCACTAATCATGGTGGGAAATGGAGGAAAGGATTATTCACTACCTAAAACCGCAGTAGTGCAGTGATGCCTCAGGCCTAACAAGTACAAAAAAAAAACCACCAGCAAGAAAAGATTTCAGTCTTGAGTATGTATGTAATAAGAAAAGTGTGGTAGAAGAGTTCTGCAGGCATCCAACATCCCCAGTTCACAGTAAGAGAAGGTAGGCAGGCAATATCTACTTCATGTCATTAAAAAAATAAAGGACAGAATATGAGAGGAATCAAAACACAATATATCATAAATTCTAAAATTATAAATCCCATTATGCCTGAAATTTGGAAGGTAGAATACATCCTACAGATTCCTGGAAGGGAAAAAAAGGCGCTGGTCCTGAAGCCACAAGTCTAGAGTTCCTTGCTGGCTCAGCTGCAGGCTCCCTCTGTAATCTTGGGCATATTGCTTTACTTCGGTTTCCTCTCCCACATTGTGGGTGTGCCTCCATTGCAGTCAAAGTGGGATATTAAAGCTTGTCAGCCCAACTGAACTGGCTTTAACCGAGTTAGCTTATGTACTGTTAGCAATGCAACTGCAGTGTGGAGTTGGGTACAGAGTAAATTCTTACGGGGGGATAGTCAAAGTTGGGAAGAATAGAATCTGAACACTGTCAGAGGAATCCCATTCATCTACATTTCACATTAATCTTTATTTTCTGAAAGCACACATAATTCTTTTTAAAAAAACGCCATGTTTTCTGATTAACAGAGAAAGCTAAGCTAAAAAAAAAAAAGAAAAGATGATGGTTGAAGTTTTCAGTCATTTAAGGGATTTAGCCACATGCTTCACATTAATCTGAGAGCGCTGCTCTGGGATACAGATCTTAAGAATGGGAGATTTGTTCCTGAACTCCATCCAAATCGTATTGTAACTAGGGTATGAAATGAAATGAGTTAGTCTTCCACAGGGGTAAGACCAGCTGAGAAAATGTGTGTTTCAAAACTGTGAAGACATTTTAAAGGAAAGTTGCTTATTGTTATGTCAAAGTCTGACCAGCTGGTAAACATAATTGAATTAGGCTGTAATCATATACATTTTAAGAAAAAAAATGTGTATTGTAGAGGAAAAAAATTACCTACTTTGTTTTTTAATGAAAGCATCACAGCAATGTAACTTAGAGCTGTGGGTCAGTGTCAAAAGCAATAACACAATCCAGTATCGCACTTCCCCCCCACCCAGCTAAATGGCTCTTATGTACTCTGAAAAACAGCATGATAGCTAAAATACAAATAATGGGTACTAGATGGAAATGATAGTTGCAAAGTACAAACACATGTAAGAGGGTTGTTTTAGAAAGTATAGTGAGAGACAGGGTAAGAGGAAAAACTTTATTAATGTCAGAAAGATACAGTGAAATATTTAGTGCACACATGTTTGGGATAAGAGTTGGGATGAGGAGCCAGATGCTCAGCTGGTGAATGTTGATGCAGCTCTGTTTAAATCAGTGGGACTGTGCTGATTTACATCATCTACAGATTTTGCAGCTGCTTTTGATATGCATACGAACTTTGAAAGTTATCTGGACTTACCTGCCCTATACTCTCTGGAAACAAGACTTGAAGTCTGGTGGGATAAGGAGTCTCAAGGAGATCTCTTGCATTTCTGTGGGCTAGAAACATGGTGAAGACAAGTATGATTGTGGTTAGGACAGTCTTTTTACTTTTTCCTAGCCCCCCGGGAAACCCAAATGCACACTAAAAGCAAATAATTAACCTAACTTCATAAGCCTTCAAGAAGCGTTCATTCTTGTATGATTCAAGTCGTACTTTATATGAATCAGTGTTCCCCTCCCTACTTAAATGTAGACACATTATTTCTGTGGTCTGGAAGCTGAGATCAGATTTCACCCATAATGATTTTAGCTGCCACACAGCTCATCAAAACTGCAATTATAAATACCAGTGTTTTTCTTTTTCTGGAATGTAGACTGCATCATACAAGATCCTGCCAAAAGATGCAAAATTAGCACTGCGATGGATATACTTGTGCAACCTCCAGGGAAGGACAATTAGGGAAGGGGGAATAACAGGAGAAAGGGAGTTTCACTGCCCAAATGACCAAAAGTCTAAATCATCTTTATACCATCTCCTGCACCGAGAGCTTTTGCTTCTACAAAGCCTTTGCACAGACAAACCATACATCAACATTAAAGAAGCGCTACCAGTTTGCACGTAGCAAGTTTTGACTTGGTTAACAATTGCCCAGTAACATTCATTGGAGTAGAAGAGCGCAGTGACAAAAATGCCAGATTTTGCTTCTCTTTTTCTTTCTTCCTTAAACAGCCTGTTAGTAGCATCCTTACAGAGCTTCTGCGCCGAATGGATCAGCCTGGAGTTAGGACAGCTATCCAAATTCACTTGGAGGCTGCCTGTCAACATGAAGCGGTTGTAATATTTCTCTCCTGTTTACTTTCTACCTGTGCTGGCTTGCATTAGAATTAAATCTCCATTGAATCTATGACAGGTGTAGCAAACATACTGTAAACAATACCAGACTCCTTAGCACTCTCACTACAGATGGAGGAGAGATACGGAAGGCAGGAGTGGATCAGACAGACATACCTGGAACTGCAGTGCTATTGATCCTGCCTCCAGCTTAGGGCTGGTCCAGGGACAGCTCAGTTCCTCATTCCATTCCATGTGGAAATCAAATATACATTTCCCATCTGTTCTTTTTGAAGCAGTAGCTTTACTTTGACAGTGCTTTGAACCATCTCCCAATCTGCATGAAAAATTCTGCAGTATGCTCTGTTTAATCATGCTCAGAGATTTTTGGGAAATAGCTCTGATTAGTTCCAATATCATTAGGAATGGTAGGGCTATGCTTTTACATGTAGAATATATAACTTTTCCAGATGCACAGACGTTTATAAAATGACTGACTACAACATCAGTAGGGAAGGCAGGAGAATGGGGAAGAATGTTTATAAAGATTTTAACCTCTAGAATAATAAAGATGTCTGTGAGTCCTCAACTCAGCTGCTCAGTTTCTATCCCAGATGGGAGACAGACTTAAAGGACATGGTTCCGGAAAGTTTTAGCACTAGCTGAAAGGCTCTGAGGACATTGATTTACGCACACTGTAGCTAATGGAAATTAGAGGAATGGGACACAGTTTGTTACATTTTAGGAGAACAAGTCTGAACTACAATTTGTCTGAAGACTTCAGATTCTCACTAAAAGTATTTTATGTAATGTCTGGCTGGCCAAGTAGTTTCAGATGTTAATTAAATTCAGCAGCTCTATTAATGCAATCAGAAGGTAAATAGTACAGATGTAAGGGTTCACATATATTGGATAATCTCAGAAAACCAAAAGACTCACGTTACTGGATATGCAGTAAAGTTATGTTTATTACTATGACTTTACTCCTTGCTTCTTCATGATGACCGTACCAGCCAGACTGTGGAAATCCAACCATCCGTTCCATTATCTGGACTTTGTCTATGCCACAGAGGGTTTTGTTTGAGTTTTTGTTTGCTTGTTTGTTTTTAATAATTGGATGCTGTTAAATTGGTTGTAAAAGAAATGGTAATTTTTCTATTAAAAGTCACTGAACATTTTTTCCCTCCAAATCAAGGTAATTATAGGAAAATGTGAACATTTTGTGTGTCTGCCTGCTTTCCTTTCATAAACAATTGCTTAAAACATAGAAGCTCTATGTGGTAATTCTGGAAGACATTTGATTTGATGTACATAAACTTGTGATTGAGAAAATAAATGTGTTGCCTACACAGATTAAAATGGGTTGACTGATAAGCATTAACCTACAACTGTAATCAGAGAATCACTATTCTTTCTGAAGTCACTCTACAGTCTGTTCTTTGTTCCTGTCTCATTAGACATCTTCTATCATTAACCTGAAGTGAAACATAAAATCCCTACTGTTAAAATTTATAGCCCATGCAAATATTGGAGCAGTGATAAATGACAAAAAGAGAAAAGTCATTGATGCAAATAAATTCTGAATTATTTGGTGCTGCATGGTCTAGAAAACCATATGTATGCAGCCAAATACAAAATCATGCATGCATGAGAAGCGAATGTAGGCCACATTTAAAGGAGATGGAGACGCCAGCTTGGTAAGCAACAACTTAAAAAAGATATTATGTGATCTTGGAAGAAAATCAGCTGTTGGGATAGACAGCAACACCCAAGTTATCTGCCTGAGCAGGCAGCATAACTTTTGTGAATGACCGAAAAGAACCACTACTACAGCAGCCTTACCTGCCAAATAAGGGGAGAGCGTACATGTGCACGGCAAGTAGTCCGAGACAAGCAGACATGAGAACTGGGAGATTTGGGGGAGTGCTGGGCAGCTGCGCAGGCAGCAGAGCTGGGAGGCACTTGCACCCAGCAGCATTAAGCCATTGCTCCAAGTGTGGCTCCTTGGCTGCGTTCTGTTTGTGTGCCCAAATGGCTTCAGGGCCACCTGGAGAGGTGGCACTGCCCTCCTGACAGGGCATTAGCTCTGAGAAAGCACTGAAGGGCCACAAACTGAAGCTATCCCTCAAGGTTGCAAACACCCAACAAACCATGGGCTGAGCTCTCCTGCAATACGAGAAGTAGTAATTTAACCCTTTCATGTATTACTAAAGGAGTCTCCATCAGGAAGTTATTTCTTCTGAAATGAGTGTGCTTGGTTGCTGGACTATGAGGTAGGACACATATCACCTAACTTAGGTCATCTTGATAAAATTATTCACCTTGGGTTTCCTCCTAGTAATGAGTGAGAAATAGGCACTTTTATGGTGCGATTCATTTAGGGCAGAATTCTGAAATCTGTCAGATGAATTCCATTCTGAAAGTGACTGTATCTCTTCAGTAACATATAGGGACTCAGGAGTGAGTAGTACATATTTGGTCAGTTTGCTCCCACCCACTGTCTTCTCTAGTGTAGTCTTTTCCAGTGCACACAATCCTAGGGAAAAAAAAAAAAGAAGGGTATTTCACAGAAGATAGCAGACAGAACCGTGCAAATGAATAGATAAGTGGGACATTCACTTTATATTAAGGGAGTGTGAGAGACTACACTCTTCTGCTTAACCAAAAGAAAGTTAAGCATCATTCTGATCATATTCTGTAAACTCATAACATACCACCAACCATTATCTCTTCAGTTTAATAAACATCAGTTGGATGAGGGAACACAGAGTCTACCCTCAGCAAGTTTGCTGATGACACAAAACTGGGAGGAGTGGCTGCCATGCCAGAAGGCTGTGCTGCCATCCAGCATGACCTGGACAGGCGGGAGAGCTGGGCAGAGAGGAACATAATGAAGTTAAATAAGGGCAAATGTACAGTCCTACACCTGGAGAGGAATAATGCCATGCAGCGATACAGGCTGGGTGTTGACCTGCAGGAAACCAGCTCTGCAGAAAGGGATATCAGAGTCCTGTGGAACAATCAGTTGGCCATGAGCCAGCAATGTGCCCTGTGGCCAGGAGGGCCAATGATATCCTGGGGGGCCTTAAAAAGACCATGGCCAGAACGTTGAGGAAGGTTATCCTCCCCTTCTACTGTGCCCTAGTGAGGCCGCACCTGGAGTGCTGTGTCCAGTTCTGGGCTCCCTAGTTCAAGAAACACAAGGAACAACTGGGAACAGTCCAGTGGAGAGCTATGAAGATGATCAAGGGAATGGAGCACCGCTCTTATGAGAGCTGGGTCTGGAGAAGACTGAGAAGGGATCTTATCAATGCTTATAAATGTCTAGAGGGTGGGTGTCAGGAAGATGGGGCCAGGCTCTTCTCAGTGGTGCCCAGTGACAGGACTAGGGGCAATGACCAGGTTCACCCTGAACATGAGGAAATCCTTCTTCACTGTGAGGGTGACAGAGCCCTGGAACAGGCTGCCCAGAGAGGTGGTGGAGTCTCCTTCCGGTTGTGGAGCCTCCTTCTCTGGAGATATTCAAAACTCGACTGGATTCGTTCCTGTCCAACCTACTCCAGGTGAACCTGCCTTGGCAGAGGGGTTGGACTAGATGATCTCTGAAGGTCCCTTCCAACCCCTAGTATTCTGTGATTCTGTGATTCTGTTAGGCTGCATTAAAAGACAGAAGAAATATAGAATAAAGTAACACATTCTTAAGAGCGTAGCTAATTAAAATGGCAACAGTTTAGCAACATTAATCAAATATTAACAACATGTCTTTCTGCATCACATAAAACAAGGAAGGCAACAGGAAAAGACACAAATTAAATGAGAGCTAAGTGCTGGGCAGGGAAAAATGATGCTATTATATATCACCACCTGGGAAATTCTAAGCTCTGAATGAGCTCAGCTGACAGTTTTTGGAAGTTTACCTACTGGACTTCTTTTCTAATACTGAAAGAGCAATTTTACTGTTCTGGAAAGAAGACCCTTGTCTAGAGGTGTGAGCCCAAGTCACTGAGCCAGAAACATTTTGTGTCTAATCCAGTTTTGTCTCTAACTCCTTGTGTTGTCTTGGGCAAGTCACTTAAACCCTAAGCTGAGAGCATTAAAAATTAAAGAGCTATATTAATGCAAAGTATTTTTATTTTCAAAAACCTAATCTGTCAAAAGCCATCAGTACAACCAGTAAAAAGAAATCATCCAGCCTTGCAAGTTCTGTAAGGAATTCTGGGAAGTCACATGCAATGGCACAGCCAGAGTACATGTGTTGGAAAAGGGGGTTTTCAATCCATCTAAGCAGGTTGGGACTTATACTTTAAGTCATAAAGTTTTACTCACCTGATACAAGATCAGATATTTGCTCAGCAGAGTACACAGTGAAGGTTTGTGTAATGAGGGGAAAAATCCTACAGCATGTGGTTGTCATTCCAATTGGATGAAACATAAAAATTACAAACCTGCCACGGGTACACCAAAAAACTGGAACAAAGACTGACTCTTGAAAGCTTTAATATCCTCACACCAGGAAAGAATTAGAAAGAGTCAAGCTAGATTAAACATAATAATCTAAATTCTGCTCCTGATTACATGCATGTAAATCTGAAATAACATAACTTAAAGACTTATTTGGGACTTGAATTGGTGTCTCTGTGAGCCTGAATTTTGGCCAGCTTTTATTTCATCTGGGAAGAAGAAAACATGTTTATAAAATCTGATCAGCCTACAGTTTATCTGCCTTTAAAAAGACACACACTGTGTGCAAGCCAGTAACAGACTTCCAGCCATACCGAGATGCTGAATTGCACTGAATAACATACATTGACAACAGTATATAGTCTGGTAGCTGGAGTACAGCTTATTATGTTCTCATATCTCTGTACCACTGCCAATTCAAAGGCGTCTGGGCAAGCTGATAATACACATAGATTGTGCTGAGCTTTATGGAAGGACATATTTCCCTCAGAAAACAGCTAGCGGAAGCAGCTAGGTTAGAGATATGGGACTAGGATGGTGAACTCTTTTCATGGCCTGCTTCAACAGTCTTGTCTGATCCTGGGAAAATCCCCAAGATTCACTTCTATCCTATCCAACCCATGGTACTTAACAGTCTTTCCTGCAGTCTACCTGCCCTACGGCCCTCAGAAGAGTAGAGACAGGCTGTCCTGGATGGTGATAAAATCATGGTACATCTCAACCACCCTCTGGCAATGCCTGACTTTACTTCCTGAGAACAGGCCGTCTTCACAGGGGCTGTCTCTGACATAGGTGCTATAAAAGGCATAGAAGCCGGGTAAATCCTCCCTGGGTTTCTGGGTGATTTGATTGCTTAGTTGTACAATGGAAATAATGGGATCTGACAAGGGAAATGTGAAGATATAACAGAGACTCTGAGGAGCTCAAATATTATGATAATAGATGTTGTACATGACCTTAAAGTAGATAAATATGAAACGAATTATTCACATATCTCTCATTAGTCCATTACAGAACCATTCTGATTCCAACACAGCTGCAATGACCTACACTTTTGTCAGCTGTTCCATCTCCTTTTTGCCTTCCTTTTTACATTTTGTTTGCTTTTAATGTGTTTTCATGGATCACTTTTAGCTAAAGATGTATTATTCAAGAGTAATAAATAAAAACCGTAAAACCTTTTCTTTCCAATGAACCCCAGCAAAATGTTCAGGTTTCCCTCTCCCCGTTTTAAAACCTCCACCCTAGGAGTATATAGAGCACATATGAAGAACGTCTGGATAATGAGTAATTCTGAGTCACGAATAATGCTTCCAGATTTGTGATTTTGGCAGCTGGAAGTAGGATTCCCTGTTTGTACTGTGTCCAGTCCTTTCCTTCAGCTTTTCACCCTCAGAGGCCCTGGTTCTGTAGACATATTTAGCAAGTAGGTCCTTCCGTCTACGTGAAGTTTTACTGATATCAGAGGATCACCCCCTCAGAAGCCAGGCAACCTGCTCAAAACTGCAGGATAAGGAGCTTTTGCCGCCTTCTTCAATATTTCAGCTGCTAAAACACAAAGAGATGCCTAAGTGCCTAATTCCTACTGAAAGCAATGAGAAGTGCTTAGGCAAGTAGGTAGGTGCCCAAATGGTGTTAAAAAAGAACCTTTTCTTTCCCTGAGATGTGGCTCCCTGCACCTTTCCATTCCCCACCAAGGCTGCTTCTGTCTCACACGTGCCATGGTGTGCCATCTCCTATTGAGTGGTCGGTTCTGGCCTGTACCATGTCCAGACAGCCATGGAGACTGATGGCTCAGTGGACTGGCAGCAGCATGCTTTCACTCAGGCTTCTGATGATTTTGGATGACGAATAAAAATCATTGCTGCTTTTTGTGAAATAAATTGGCAATCTCAGCCCACTTTACATATGACCATGCTACAAAGCCATCCATAACATTTGCTAACACGGTGAGAATACACCCTTTTCAGTCACGTCATTATGATTCACATAGCCAATTGTGTTCTTGTTGGCAGTTTCAGTGGAGAGACCACAGCACAGATTCATGGCAGGCATAGGGTGGATAAGTAAAGCTTAAATCCAGCTCCTTCAAGTCAAGATTCAGACATACTGGTAGGAAAGTATAGAAAGATTTGCAGTGCTGAAGTTTGTGTGTGAATGCACAAAAGTTTTCCATCAATTTTCCAGAGCAGCAGCCACAAGTCCTTTAACAGTTAGCCATCTAAAGCTGCATAGACACAAACAGCAGCATTGGTTTTGGTGAGGTAGACCTTTACTCACGATAATGCAGCTCCACTGCCTTTCAGGGTCACTGTGTATTTGGCCTTTGCTAAAGGAAAGTCCATAACCTCACTGGTGTGGGCAGTTCTTCATCCAGAAGAAAAGTTATGTGCTACTCATTGATGCTAAGACCATATGATTTGCCTCATATGATAACTACCCTCCTGTCTAGTTGTCTGACAAGACCAGTTCCCCCAAATCCCATCCATGTGCTGCCTGATGGTGCAGGATGCTCTTCCTTGCCACCTCAACTCCCATGCCTAAAATGCAGTGTAGGACACAGAGCAGGGACCTGATGCCCTTGGTATCTCGGTGCAACGTGCCTAATTCCAACAGGAAAGAAACTACAAAAGTCTGTGTAACAAGCCTAAAGAAAAAACGCAGGCAAGTAATGGCTGTTTCTCTGGTCTGCATTTCAGTCAGTGGTAGGGAAAAAGCATATACAAGTTGTGAAAGAAGGGTCCCTCACTACTGATTTTACTACTATAGTTGTATTCCTCTGCTGAAGTAAGATGGCTCCTAAGTACTGTAAATCTGGGCAAAATAATACAATGAGCAGATACACTTTGTGTGTGTTTCAATTATGACAACTATTTCCTTCAGACTGAGAACTGTAGGGTCAATGCAAGGTCAAGTCATAGCTGAGTCAGTCTGTTCATGTGACACAGCAGCCTGTGTATCTGCTAAAGAAAGTAGCCAGGGAAAGGGGCTTGGCCTTCATTCCTTCTTCACTCACTGCAGGCATTTAAAATATGCAATACCTATCTACGTCAGTGAGAGCTGCATCATACAGGGAGGACACACAGGAATATTTTGACCTAATTAAGAATTTTCCTGATCCAAGTCTGGAGGTTGGATGATCACATCCGGGTGTTCTGCATAAGGCAGTTCATGTTCCAGGGCGGATCAAAGACAGTATGACAACGCGACACATCACGTGCCAGACAGCACAGGGAACGGCTTTCGCCATCAGACAGCTCTTGGTGTCGTGCCCATCGCCCAGTCACCACCCTTACCTCCAAGAGGGGGGTTGGAAAAGCTGCGTCATTTGAAGCACATGCACTGCAGCTTTTAAGCTCATCAGCTCATAAAACGGCACTGCTGAACTCAGCTGAGCGATTTCCACCTCTGGTTTTTTCATTAAGAAAATAAAGCAGTAGTTAATTAAATAAATAATTGGGAAAATGATCATAAACCAATACTAAACTTTTAGAAGTACCATTAAAATTTTGCCTTTTGTGACTCAGTGATAATACAATGTGTGACACTGAAATACCACAAAAGTAGTGTTTCCTCCCAGACCTATTGTTAGCGCTGGGTAGGATTCAGTGATAAGTGACTGGCTTAGGAATTGCCTGCATCTTAGTCACTCAGTTCCAGGAGGGGTAATCCTAACTTCTAAAATAACTGCTCACATTCCCATAAAAGCAGTGGAGATTCAGTCCAACTAAATTAGCTGTCTGAGTCGCCACTGATTCTGTAGAAATCATAATCACGAGGTCTCATGGGAGCTGTTTCCAGCCAGGGGCGGTGCCATCAGGAAGGTCCTAGGCCTCTGTCAGTGAGGGTCTTGGTGACATCTTCCATGATTCAGGCACACTTACCCAGCAGGTTCAGGCATGCACTCCCCACCTTTTGAAAAATGCAAATGTGAACAGACTAAAAGGACAAATCTCTCTCCTCACAGAGGGGAGACTGGGGATGTAAAAAAATAAACCAGAAGCATCCAGCCAGGAGTAAATATCAAAAGCCTTGATCCATTCCTAAGTTTGAATTAAAGCCTTATAGCCTGATCTTCTGTCCCCATATGTGTGTATTTTCAATTTGCACCCGAATTACTACATGTTCACAGTTCACATCTTGTCAGGATCAGAAGAGCATGAGAACAACCTCCTAAGCAAAGGTTCACTTTATGAAGATACCTTTTAAAATCACCTGCAAAGCCATGACCGATTACCAGATGCCTTAGGTTATTTAGGAAAAACATAGGCAGTCTCCCCACTGCAACCTATAGAGCAGTGGAGTTAGAGCAAGGTATGAGCACTTAGGTCCTTAATATATCTGTGAGCAGATGTGGACAGCTGAAGTTAGGGACATGAGAAACTTGCAGACCAGTCAAGGAGAAATTTATTAGATTAATGTACCTCAACAGTGATGGAAAAACACGTTGTTCGTTGCATTATCTGCAACATAGGCAGATTTTATCTATGTTCCAGTTTGAATGGGGTTTTGGATGCTACCTTCTTGTTATTGTTTATGTATATAAAAAACAGCATTTCATTAGTTTATATATTGCTATTAACTAATTGCATTTCCAACCACATCAGAGATTAAGATAGTATCTTCGTAAACACCACACAAATAGCATTACCTACTTCGCAGTAAAGATTTCTGGTTAATTTTAGGGTGAATTATTCTTAAATTCTTTCAAAATTTTGAAGATTTTATTTATTTATCTTTCCACAGATAAGATCTTCAGCATGAGCTACTTAATGGGGGCACATTGGAAGTTTATAGTCTTCCAGTCTTCATACTCTCTCTTGAATAAAATGGTGGTTGTTTTCCTCCCCAGTGGCATCTAATATTATGTCCATATATCTCTAGAGTTCCATTAACTAGGTCTGTATTGTATTACTGTTTTCAATGCTCAACGCTGATTCTTTTGCCATTACTCATGTTGGATGCCACCTTAATCCATGGCCAATAGAGATTCTTTAGGAATGATACACAACAAAATACAAGAAATATCAAAATTCTACGCTAAATTTTTTTAATTAACATGAAAACTGGTAACTGCAGTTACCGTGCAATGACCTGAGGACCATACAACAGTACTAAGTAAGCATAGATCAGACTATGAATCTTCAAAAACCTGGTGTAACATAGGTAGAACTATGTTTAAAATCATCCCACCAAATAAAATTGTGCAGTTGTGCTTTTCTTATTAAAACCACTGGATCTGTAGAATGTTCACAAAATCTCCAGGCAGAAAAAAATACAAAAAAACTACAAACACAGTTCAGAAGAGCACTACCACAAAAATCTCAAAGTCTTTTAAACCAGTTGCCTTGATTACTGCTCTTGATTTGTACCTAGAAACTGTCTTAAAATGAGTCAGTCAAATAGATTTTACTTATGAAATACTAATAAAATTCAACATTTATTTTGCGCTAGGCTTTTGCTTTAACTCAGAACTTGTATAATGTAAGTAGGCAAAAATGTTTAGATCAATCCATCATGAAACTGAAAAACTGGCAGGTTTGCCAATGCTCTAACCAGAAGTCTTGATGATGGAAGAAATGGCAGCTTATTTATGCCTCATCACTAAAGGGGGTCTTTCAGTTATCTGCCATCATTTGATTGTGTGTGTCTTACATGTTGTGATGACTGAACCATATTTTATCTAGATAGGTGTACTAGGTGGATAACCAAACAACTGTGGTACCACAGATGCCCAGTGATTCTGGAATTTCTGATTTGGTGTGCCTCTTAATTTTAGATAAAATTTGTTACTAGTGTTCAGAACATGAAAGGTGAGGTGGCAGAAATAGTCAGGAAACAGCATTAATGGCAACAGAAAGGATAGAATTATTGAATTGCTGCCCTATCTATGCCTTAGGCTGTGTTACACTCTATAGAATTGGATTGGGTATGTTGCTTGGAGTTTACTAAGGTAACACGCAAACATTTTCCATGCTGTTCTTTCAGCTCTTTTTCAGAAAAAAGAAACAGGACTAAGTCTAGATGAAGGAATAACAAATAAAAGAAAAGATTCTTATTATAGACTTCCTAAGCACTTTGTTTATTTTTGTTTTCTTTGTATAGAAAGGTTGGCTAGGCATTTTGAAGAGCAGTGTTAATTCCTTTAAATCCCTGAGATCTTCAGGAACTTTCTGTGTTTTGAGACACTGAGATCCATCTCCTGTACGGGAGGAATTAGGGTGAAGTTATAATAACAAACAGATTTTTGAAAAGTCTTTTCTGTTTTATTACAGGACTGTCAGAAAATGAAACAAAATCAAAAAACCACACACTCTCCCCCCCTCCCAAAAAAAAACAAACCAAACACCAAAACAAAACTGCCTGAATGGCGCTGATTTGATTTTGGCCTGAACAAAAGTTCCAGAGTTGTTAAGACAAAAGTAAACAGACTTAATTCAAAAAATTACATAGGCCAGTGTCCCAGCTCAAGGAATAAAGACATTCTCAGAACTATTCCATCTGCAGGGAGGGTTCATTTAGGTTCCCACTCAACTTGTGCAATTGAATTCTTCATAGTGATAGCCAAGTCATATTGGGGTTGGAGGTGTGTATCACAATAAACGTGTGTGTTCAGGAGGAGGCAGGAGGAAAGCAGTTTCAGCAAGGCTTCAGGAATGTCTGCACAGACTCCGTGAAAAAGAATGTCTCTATTTTCATAACTAACAATTATACTACTGTTTCCAAAAATACTCTGTCTTAATAATCAATGAAAACACCATCTTATTAAGAAGGAGTTTTGGTTTCGTACAATTGCTGATCAATATATAACATGAATTTTATTTTTAACTTCAGTCTTGACTTAAAGCATAGGTGTTGAATTCAGTCTATTGTGTGTCATATCTAAACATTTTTCATCCGATATTCTGACATATTTTTCACTGATTATGACTACAATATAAATTAGAAAAAGTTAATAGGTCTATAGATCTGTATTTTCACAGTCTGAAAGTACTAAGATCCTGCGTCCTGGCCAAGGCCTTACTACAGAAACTCTTTGTCTGCATATACAGGAGAGCATGTGTTTTCTGCAGCTCCTGAAAAACTAAGTCTCTGTAGCATACATATAGGCAATATTTAGTTGCCTTCTATCTTTCACCAGCAGAAATCCAAGAGAACTGCAGGAAGTAAACCAGGCAGAGCTATGACTGGAGATGGAGCTATTCTGGTTCTGCCTAAAAAGCCTTTGCCTTTTGTTTCCAAGTGAGTGGTGGTGGGCAGCTCACCCCTCAGCACCCAAACCATGCCTGATTATACAGATGACTTTCTAACGAACAGGATGTCCCTAATACAGGAATATAGGTGTGACTTGGTCTGATAAATTTAGGCTCAAGAACTCAGCGTTCGTCTGCTGTTCCTCACTCTTCCGTTCCCTCTTCCTCTGCCCATCCAGTGTTTTTAAATGTTTCCCAAAGGTGTCACCAGATTGGCTGATGTGTCCAGCTGCGTCCTGCCATGGGTCCATTGGTGCGGTCCCATTCCAGGTGGCCATAGGGCAGCCCCTGGTTTCCTCACACAGAGACCACCCTGCAGCCCCCCCACTGTCAACACCTTACCGTACACAGCCAATACAAGACCCTACTGACATGGGAAGAGATTAAATAAAACAGTATGACACTGCATTTATTGCTAATCTCACATCTCATCGACTGATCAAGCAATTGATTGAACAAGAAAAAGTTGTGCCCATTAACACATGCCTTGCATAATGAAGAAAGGGTGAGCTTTAACTCGTAGATTTCCTGCTCGCTTGATGCCACAGAATTTTTTGTCTGAGGACTGCTCCGACAAAACCAGTAGAATGAAAATAGGTAAGGGCATAAATTAAACTGTGTTGCAGTTTTATGGGGGTCTGTGCAGTTGTGATTTGTTGGAGGATAATCTAGTCCACCTGAAGCACACATCTAGTGTTATGGTGAAGGTTGAGTGAGACATCATTGACACTGTTAACAGACTGCCTCATACAGGGCAAACAGAAGAAGCAATTATATAGTCTTTTTTAGTGTAAGGCACATAAGACAGCTGAAACAAATGGGCCACTACCCAAAACTCTGGCCATATGCAAACCAAATCGTAAGCTGAGCTTGACAGTGAAGGACTTTTTCTGGGAGATATCTATAAATTCAACTAAACTATGTACTGTTTGGTAAAAGCGTGTGTGTGTTTATGGGCAGGAGCAACCAGATGCAAGAAAAGAAGCCAAAAAACCAGCAAGACAAGTACTTGGGAGTTTGAAAGAAAGCCAACTCATGGAATTTGGGGGGACAGAGCATTGGCTGAAAACTGCATATATCTCTGAGCAAAGAAAATACTTTCTCTTGTATGACCTTTATTCAGTTCCTGGAATCTGAATGTTACCTTGTACACCTTGTAAATAAACAGGATCACATAAAAAAATACATGGCTATATTATTTATCTTCTGTCATAATAGAAACAGTCTGCAAAACCATAAATGTTGGCTACCTACTCTATAAAAACAGTAACAATGATGTTAGTAGTGAGATCCCTTTTGAAGAGGAAACGAAAGATTTTCCCAGGGGAAGAAATTGTGAGCTGAGATTCCTGTTGAACATGCTAAACTTCAAAATAGCCAAGGATGCTTTCCTGTCAGAGGCTAAAACTTTACAAAATGAATTAAAACAGCGTCTGGAGACTTCCCATGAAGAGCTCAGAGAAAAACTGAAAAGGAAGAGGGAAAACACCTCAGCCTATCAGTGACAAATGTCTGAATTCATTACGTAGACCAGTAACAACACTCCCATCATTCAGTAGTAAAATGAAATCAAAAGGTAATCAGCAATTTGGGTGTCATGGATCAGAGGGTTTCCTGGAAAATAAGGGAGGCTGCGAATGGTGTAGCCAACTTTGAACTTGCTAAAAAAGTTGAGTTGCAGCAAGGACTTAAGGAGCAGATGGTTCACACTGAGAAGAAAATCAAAAGATCACAGACCTCACTGGCAGTCATCCACCTCGAATGGCACTGAGCCAGACAGAGAAATGTAGTAAGTCAGAATAATCACAGTATTCTCTAGTAGATCTGTAACCTTAAAAGGGGAAAATTTGGACTGTTACATGTTTCCATTTGCTTTAACTTCCCACATCTCAACACAAACTGTAGGGGTGATCTTTGGATGCTACCTCTTCATGGTCCTTTTTCCTGAACTGGTTAGAAAGGTGCCCGGTGAGAAATAAAGAAGATACGATTTTATAATGTGTTCAAGGTCAGGCTAGATGAGGCTTTGAGCAACCCTATTCTAGTGGAAGGTGTCCCTGCCCATGGCAGGGGGGGTGGAACTAGATGATCCTTAAGGTCCCGTCCAACCCAAACCATTCTGTGATTCTATTATAATACTATTTAACTTCCAAACAAGTGAGCAGGTCCAAGGTTTTAAAAGTATTACCCAGAAATCCAGGAAGGATTCTTTTTCAAATTCCAGCCTGCCAGGTTTTTGAAATAAATGCTCCAAGCTCACTCCTGAGTCTGATGGGACAGTGAATAGGCTCATCAGCTGGCTAGCTTTTTAAAATATTAACACTAATATTTTAAAATATCAATGGCAAGTCCTAGCACATCCCATCCCCTGGTGGTTTGTTAGCAGCCCATTCCATCAGGGCACATACCCTCCCAGACCTTGGGTGTAAGCTAAGGAACAGCTGGAGAAGAAAAATGGCATTTGGTGCATTTGTATTGTGCAGAAATGTACAATCATCTCCAATGTGAGAAAAGTTTACAGCATTTGCTAAACACAACGTAGGGACAGGCTAGGGAGAAGGGAGCATGATATAAGGTCATATAGAGGGGCTATAAAACCAGGACACCTGGCCTGTTCCCCGGGGCAGCAGATGAGGTGTTAGAACCCAAAACTAAATAAGTATTAGTCTTGTGTAATCCTGCCCAGAAGAGTAGTAGCAAGCATATAGCCAGATTCCATTAGTCCTTCGAGTATTGCGTATCCAGGCACTACAATTGCTCGGACAACCATAGGCAAAGGGGGCACTGGATCAAAACTGGGGAAGCTAGTTGCAGCTGACCAGGCAGCAGGCACTATCCTAGACCCCAAAACACATTTTAACAATTCAGGCTAGGCACAGAATCTAACATTACCCACAGAACAGTCTGAGAAAGGAGCAAGGAGGTAATAATTCACCAGCACTGCAATCTAACACCCAAGATTAACGTAAGACACAAAATTCAGTGCTCTGTGTTTGCAAAGTCTCAGGACAGACAGATTTGGTAAATCTACCTCTTAAAAAAAAAAAAAGAGAAAGAAAACACAGTTTGAGAGTACTGAAGAAACTAGAGTACTTTGTACAACTACTGAAAATCACTGAAAGTAAACAGTCCAATTCTCTTCACGCTTACTCTGCTAAAAGTCTCAAACAGTCATTACACAGGACTAACATACGTAAGACTGTGAGAGGGGCATCAAGTCCAGAAGGCACAACATGGACATAACTTTCATTACAGCATTTCTTTATATTTTATATGTTAAGTGGTTAAATAAATTCTCAAATCCTTTCTGCCAGCACTCATAGTGAAGCAGGATTTCTTTTTTTCTGGACATTTGTTTGTTTGGTTTTTGTTGGCAAAGTCCTTTCTAGGTCACAAAATTTCTCATAAAATAGACATTCCAATTCCTGGAGTGTTCTAATGTTGGCAATTTCATGTTCCCATTTCTGATCAGCTCAATGAATTCTGTCTTTGAGGGCAACTTGCTAGATGGGTCATCGTTTGGAAACAGTTTTTGTAACATACTTTCCATGAAAATGGTTTAGAAACATTGAACTACAACTGCCTTTCCATGGTATTGTAACCCAATATTTGAAAAGCACTGTATTTTCAATGTATGCACAGTATTTTAACATTTAAAATCTTAACTGGTACATTTAAAATCTAAAATATTAGATAAGTCATTTATGGAGCACTTAAGTTTCCGTAAATATTTACCTGCTTGATTCAATACAGTATTAAATACTGCAGCACAGCAATAGGAAAGGATGGCTGAGGCAGAAACCTCAGAGTAATCTTGCTTCCCGTGGGATGTGCTTATTCTGGTTTCACTTTGTGCATGCAACACTGAAAATAGAAAGTAAAAAAGGAAAAATTAATCATAGAAGAGAAAGAAATCAAAACGGATTAATATGAAAGAAAAATCTATTAAGCTTAATTAAGGTGTGATTTACTTTAAAAAAAAAAAAAA
>NW_010272693.1:0-19426 GCF_000690775.1 Eurypyga helias
TTTCCAGCAGATTAACCCCCAGCCTCTACCGGTGCTTCAGGAATAAATTACTAAACCATTTTCTTGTAGCAAAAGGTAAAAGAAAAATCTGTCTAACTTATTATGTGATTATTTTTGTTACTTTTCTTAGGTACTCGTATCCATTTTTTGGCAGTGCAGCGCCTATTATGACAAGCCCACCTGTAGAAGTCAGAAAGAACATGGAAGTCTTTCTTCCACAGTCCTACTGTGCATTTGACTTTGCAACTATACCTCATCAGCTTCAAGATACATTCTTCAGGTGATAACTTGTGTTCTTTTTATCTCAATTACACTTGTGCTGGGTTGTTTTTTTTTTTTTGTAAATGCAGTCACAAGTTGAAATTTTTTACTTATGATCATCAGTTTGAGAATTTAGTGAAGAATCCAAGTGCTAATGCCAACAAATAATTAATACACTGCTATTCTAGTTTCTGTATTATTTACAGAAGACATGTATGTGAAGACAGGGACACAACAAATTCTTGCTGTTATCTGTTGAGGAATGATCTTGTAAGATCATTGCTTAGAGCAACAGCACTTGTTTCTGTAAGTTGTTAATTTAAAGATTCATAGCATAGTTTTAATAAACCATTATTTCAAATTAAGTAGGTCAGGGTTTTTGAATTTTTCTTTTAATACACGATGGCTATCTGTTGTCTTTGAAAATACAGCAAGTACCTAGGAAGTTGAGTACAGTGAGGGCTGTGGCACAATTTTCCCAGTAGTCCCACCATCTTTCAATAACTGACTAGGATATGGAATAAAGAATCATCAAAATAGTGGTATTGTGAAAGAAGAGGTGGAGGACATGTAGCCTGTAAGTGGCAGTGACTTAAATTATTTTACAGATGATCTCAGTCTGTAAAGGTGATTCAGTCAATCACTTTCACTGCAGCATTTCTCTTTCTAATAATAATTGGAAAAATAATTATAATAACTGATAATCTGACCAAAGTTAGTAAGTGATGGAGAAGATACAGAGTCAGTCAGTCTCATTTCTCTGTGAGTGAGAGGCAGTAAACCCATCAAGCAATGGCATGACAATACTGGTGGGAAGTAAGTTTTAGAATATAAAGTCCTTTTCCCAAATAAATAGGGATGCTTACTCTTTTGTGTTGATGCCTGACACTAAAATCACTTCTTTGTTTCAGATTACCTCTGCTGGTTGAATTGTGGCACAAGGACAAAACAGCGAAAGATTTACTCCTAGGATTGGCAAGACTTCAGCTTTCAGATGTTTTGGCTTCGGAAAAAACCCGATTCTTGGGTGGTAGTGGTGAACAATGCTGGCGTCAGACTTATAATGAAACAGTCAGTGTCACAGCAGCACAAGGGTAAAACTGTTTAAAAAACCCCATACTTACTGTGTAGTTTTGACGAATCGTTTGTTTAGTATTTCCCTGAAAAAGGGCAAGCTCTTTTTTACATTTTTGGTCAACAGGCTGCAGAGTAATACAATATGGGGGTGGGGATAGGCATCCAAGAGGCCAAAAGTTGAATTGCCACAGGCATATTGCGCAACCCCGCACCTCTACCAGAGTCATTGTAATGAACACTTATATAATCATGATCTTGGGTAAAATTCACAGGCAGACTAAAGAAATTAAATAATTGAAAAAATATTATTGAGGCACTTTGCTGACTAAGTTACTTAACAATTACAGAAAGCTGTTGATCCAGAAAGCAGTTAAGACTGTCCGTAGTATGGTTTTAGATGCACCTGACTTCAGTGAAAGTTAGGAGGACAGATAAATTCACAGAGTGGAGAGGTTTCCTGTTTCGGGATTATACCCTGTAATAGTAGCGGGGATTTAAGTTTATATAAGTCAAAAGCAGCATTGCTGTTAATTAATATTCTCTGTGTAAATAAGAACATTTATCTTCAGAGAAGAGTGACATTCTTTTTTTATGTATATGAAGAAAATCTGTAGTCAGTTCTCTCCTGCATCCTTGTTGATGTGAACTGTGCTAGCAATCGGTGTCTAGAGCCTCCTCTTTTCCTGTGTGATAATGGAGGTTGATAATGCCTTTAGAAATAAATATAATTGCTATTAAGACTGAGGTTAGTTTTAAACGTCTAATCCTATAGATGATTAAAATATGCAATGTTGCAGACACAGGAAACTTCACTGACAGAGACTGATATCCTCCCTCCTCCCAGATGGATAGAACATTGTTAGAACTTTTTTGTATGAAAGCCAGCATGGCCTGATTCTTTAGAGGATTACTTGGATCTCACTGTACATTAGGGTTCAGACTTTCACCAACAAGATTGTTAAAATAAAACCTGGTTTTGCACAAAACTTAATAACCACTAGATGGCGTTCTCAAAATGTATCAGGTCTGCATTTTGCTGTGCTGATACCTTTGTAGCTTTGCTCTTGTTGGCAACGTTCTTCTTACGCTGACATGTTAAACTGACTTAATTGCTCAGATTTCAGACATCCGTTACTTTGAATATTGTTTTGCTTTTTTAATCAGTGACTGATGGAAGTTTAATGCAAGAATTATTTAATGCAGTAATTTCCGTGAACTTACGTGAAGTACAGATGTTTGGGTGGGTTTTTTTCTCCTTGCAAATAACGGTGTAGAAGATTGCACCTCTAAAAAAAAAAAAAGAGAAACACCAACATTTTGGTGTCATCTTTTTCTATTGACTGGAAGAGAGTTGCTGTGAAAACTACAGCCATGGTCAATTCCTGCAGCCTTTTGTTGCAGATTGTGTGATATCTAATTGTGCAGCTTCCAGGCTTCAGGTGATTGTGTAATTGCATTTGCATCGTTCAGTAATTGTAACTAAAATGAGAGTTTCGTTTCTGACCAGGTGCAGGACTGCACTGCACTGCAGTGCACTTCAGTGTTAGACTAGTGATAACTTTCAGTTATCTGTTCTGTGCGTATTCTTTCTCTTAATATCTTTCTGTGCAGAAAATTACCAGTCTACTACACTTTGTCTGTGACTAAAGATGAGGCAGCCAGAGACAAACTGTTCAATGTCAGCAGAAACTCCAATAATTTCAAAGTAGTTTATTAAAATAGCTGTTACCTCGATATTTATTTACTGTAAAAAAAGCAGGTAGATATATAACCTATAAGTGGACTTAAAGTTGTCAGTTCTCTATGCTGAAGCTTCCAGAAATACGGCTTTTAGTAATCCAAGAACTTATTACACTGTGGATAACTAGAAAGTTACTGTTAACATTTAAAAAGGCAAGACTAATGAAATTCACTGTGTATCTTAGAACAAAGTCAGCAGCAATACCTGTGTTCAATAGGTATGTTTATTAGAAAGATTTATGACTGAAGGTATAATTGTGGATCGTTCTCTTTTTATGTGCATGTGTTGGTTATAGTAAACTGTTAATTAAATAGGTTCCCGATGACAGATTATCTGTTACGGCCAGAAATCTTACTGTAGATGTATAGATCAGTCCCTAAGTTAAAACAATATACATGGGAGAGCATGCTTGTACTCTCATATAGGCAGCTCTTCAGAGTCTCTGAGCTTATGTGGAACTTTTTTAGCACTTCAAGATTACTGGTTTGTATGTAGTCCTACAATTTGGTTTCTGTATTATTAAAACAGTTTAATGTCATTTCATTTTATTGCTGTTTGTAGGTCAGGCAACAAAATAGCAGAGCTTTCATATGCTATCACTTTGGAAGACTACGGACTTGTGAAAATGCAAGAAATTCTGCTGTCGGATTCTTCTCAAGTAATTTTACATTAAATCTTACTTTTTTCCTTGAACACTTCTCAAATAAGTTGGGTTTCCAGTTAAAAATTCACTGTTGTTATATCAGTGTTTAGGTGATGGTCAGCAGCAGCATGTCCCACACACACAGCCTCGTGTACCAGAAAATAATCCAGAACCTCGAGAGACTCTAGAATACAAAGCAGCATTGGAGTTAGAAATGTGGAAGGAAATGCAAGAGGACATTTTTGAAAATCAGGTTTTTACACTTTCTGTTTATTTCTTAAAATGCGTGACAGCCAGAGATGCTTTAGCAGAATTGGAGAGAGGAATATGAACTGCAATTTTCTTAAACCTTGCCACTGGTTCAAGTAAGACCTAAACTAAGTTTTGTTCATATAGAGTATTAAAACTTGACATATACACAAATAACTTTCCTACTCTCAAGGAAGAAGGTTAATTATTTTAAGTGACTGAAGTAGGTGCTAGGTAGTGAAATACAGAATACCACCATCATAATTTCCCCTTACTGTTTATGGAGTACAGTACACTCAAGATTCAAATTCTTGATGTTTAATACTTAACACTGCATTTCATTATTCTCAGTCCAAATTCATTGCTGTGTTTCTACTCTTGAAGTCATTCTGTGTGTTTCATAGAATCTCATGCTTCTTTATTTTAGAAAATAATTTGAATCTGGTGTCCATTTGTTAGGATATTATTCTCAAACTTGGGCTTACTTTGCATTTTGCACTTAAGGGACAGAAATACTTTTCACTATCAGAATCACAGACCCACAGAATGGTTTGTGTTCGAAGGGACCTTAAAGATCAACTAGTTCCAACTCCCCTGCCATGGGCAGGGACACCTTCCACTAGACCAGGTAGCTCAAAATAGGTTGCATTACTTGTGTGTATGAAACAGTTGTTCCAAAACTGACAAAAGAAAGGAGAGGGCAGCTTTAGGGATTAATTTTTGATGTCCTGAGTGTAAAAGGACAATGTCTGCCTTTTCCCTGTGGTTTGCATTAAGCAGTACTAACCAGTACTTCATATCATACTTTAGTACTACCTGTAAATATTCATTTGGTAGCAAATGTCGAATGGAAACTGCTGTGGGGTTCCTCTGAATCCAGTGAAGACCTTGACTGGAAGCCAGACAGCTCCCTCAGCCTGTCCCCATAGCAGAGGGGCTCCAGCTCTCTGAGCATCTTCGTGGCCTCCTCTGGACTCACTCCAACTGGTCAATGTCCTTCTGATATTGGGGGCTCCAGACCTGGGCACAGAACTGTAGGTGGGGTCTCACAAGAGCAGAGTACAGGGGCAGAATCCCCTCCCTCAACCTGCTGGCCACACTTCTCTGGATACAGCCCAGGATACGGTTGGCTTTCTGGGCTGCCAGCGCACACTGCCGGCTCATGTCCACCTTTTCATCCACCAGTACCCCCAAGTCCTTCTCGTCAGAGCTGCTCTCTATCCACTCTCCACCCAGCCTGTACTTGTGCTTGGGATTTCCCCAACCCAGGTGCAGGACCTTGCACTTGGCCTTGTTGAACTCCATGAGGTTGGCAGTGGCCCACCTCTCCAGCCTGTCCAGGTCCCTCTGGATGGCATCCCTTCCCTCCAGCGTGTCAACCACGCCACACAGCTTGGTGTCGCTGGCAAAAGTGTTAAGGGTTCACTTGATCCCACCATCCATGTCACCGACAAGAAGTGAAACAGCACTGGTCCCAGTACTGACCCCTGAGGAATGCCAGTTGTTACTGCTTTCCACTCAGATGTTGAGCCATTGACCACCACTCTCTGAAAGTGACCATCCGGCCAGTTCCTTACTCACCGAGCAGTCCATTCGTCAAATCCATGTCTTCTCAGTTTTGAGACAAGGATGTCGTGCAGGACAGTGTTGAACACTTTGCACAAGTCTAGGTAGATAACATCGATTGCCTGTCCTTTTTCCACCAAGGTCAAGGCCCCATCGTAGAAGGCCACCATATTCATCAGGCACTATCTGCCCTTCGTGAAGCCATGTTGGCTGTCACCAAACACCTCCTTGTTGTCCATGTGCCTCAGCATGGTTTCCAGGAGGATCTGCTCCATGATCTTGCCAGGCACAGAGGTGGGACTGACTGGCCTGTAGTTCCCCAAATCCTCCTTTTTTCCCTTTTTAAAGATGGGGGTTATGTTTCCCCTTTTCCAGTCAGTGGGAACTTCAACAGACCACTATGACTTCTCAACTATGATGGATAGAGGTTTCAGAACCTCATTCACCAGTTCTTTTAAGACCCACGGATGTATTTCATCAGGTCCCATGGGCTTGTGCACCTTCAGGTTCCTTAGGTTCTCCCGAACCAAATCCTCTCTAATCAATGGCAGCTTTCCATTCTCACAGTTGCTCCCCTTGACTTGCATGACTTAGGGTGTGTGGCTTGTGCCCTTGACAGTGAAGACCAAGGCAAAAACATCACTGAGCATCTCGGCTCTCTCTATATCCTGGGAAACCAGCTCTCCCATTTCCTTCCACAGAGGGCCCACATTTTCCCTGATCTTCCTTTCATCCCTTGCGTACCTATGGAAGACCTTCTTGTTGGCCATCATGTCCCTGGCCAGGTTCAGTTCGTTCCTAACCTGTTCCCTGACCTCTCGGACAACTTCCCTGTAATCTTCCCAGGCTACCTGTCTTTGCTTCCACTCTCTGTAGGCTTCCTTTTAGCTCCTCAGTTTCCCCATGATCTGCTTGTTCATCCCCTCACGCCTCCTGGCATTTTTACCCACTTACCTCTTCACTGGGATGCATCACTCCTGAACTTGGAGATGGTCCTTGAATATTTTCCAGCTTTCCTGGACCCCTCTTCCCTTCAGGGCTAATTCCAAGGAATCTTCCCGGTCAGTTCCCTGTAGAGGCTAAAGTCTCCTTTCCTGAAGTCCAGGGTAGCAAGCTTGCTGCGTACTCTCCTCACCTCCGTAAGGATTCTAAACTCCACCATTCCATGCTCACTGCAGCCAAGGCTGTCCTTGAGCTTCACATCCCCCACCAGCCCCTCCCTGTTGGTGAGAACAAGGTCCAGCATGGCACCACTCCTTGTGAGCTCCTCTATCACTTGAAGGAACCTTCAGTTATATAAATCAGTGTACCAAGTTTTTAATTTTGTTGCTTCAAGGCTTTATGATTTTTGATTTGATTTGATTTTTCTGGTTTGGGGGGTTTGTTACTTTTTCTTTTT
Organism: Eurypyga helias; assembly: GCF_000690775.1. Lineage (NCBI taxonomy): Eukaryota > Metazoa > Chordata > Aves > Eurypygiformes > Eurypygidae > Eurypyga > Eurypyga helias. Next base: position 6,937 of record NW_010272693.1, read on the forward strand.
TTGCTTTTAAAAGCTTAAAAGGAAGGAAATGGCCCATATGGAAACACTTGCAGAAGAATGGAAGAAAAGAGATAGAGAGAGAGAAGCATTAGTGAAGAAAAAGGTAAGGAATCTTGTTCTTATACTTGCTGAAACTCTCATAAAACTCATACCACTACAAAACTGTATTTCATAACTCTAACATCGAACAAAGGGTCTGTGATTAGTCTTCACACCTTCCGGTATGAATGTGCCTAGCTTACAACAGTGCAAAAAATTAAAAGTAGTCCTTAGTCAGAGATTATTTGTTAGAAATCCTTTCAGTTAGCTTGCTTTCTTTGTGGGCCTTTTAACTTTAATTGCCTTTCACTCGTATGGTCAGAAAGCACTTCTACAGCCAGGTGTGCATGGTAACCTGTTAGCCTTTATTGTGTTAGGAAAAAAGGCTCTCCATTTTGTTTTCTTCATTAAGAGCTGGAGATGTGTTTTATATGTAAATTTCCAAATGAAAAGTGTCAATATTTTGTGTCACAGCACAAGTAAATTCTTCACTCACTTAGAACATTTTTATTGCAAGAAAAGAAAATGCCTTTTTTTTTTGTTCTTTTAGGTAGCAGAATATACTGTGTTGGAAGAAAAACTTCATAAAAACCTGAGGGATCTAGATAAGAGAGAACGACAGCTTTTTAGTGCTGAATCAGAGGTAAAAAGTGTTCACCTTAAACAGTGCAATTCTATGAGCTATTTCTATAATGTTTGAGTTTTCAGACAGAGACAGTTGTGACCTGTGTGTAAGAACTGAAAGAACAGTATTCATGCTGAAGATGGAGGAACGCTAATAAGTTAAGCCAGATTTTGATACGAGCACGCTTTTTTTTTACTGAAATGGAAATTCAATTGATTTTGAAATTGATTGCTAGAATTATAGAACAATGAATTTTATATTCATAACAGGATTAGAGTGTCAGTGGAGACATTTACAAAACACCAGCATATCTCAGTTTTAAGGTTAGTGTTGTGAGGTGAACACTCTGTGTGTGTGCAAGAGTGCCTTACTTCACACAGTAATTGCCAGATTAACCATCTCCCAGCTCCAGGAGAGCTGGGAGAAACTGCAATTTTGGTTTTCTTGTTTTGGCTGGTTGTTTTTATAGTGACAGGGCCAAAGAAGATGCAGGAGAAAACAGTAGTTACCAATGTTACTAGATCTCACTGAACACCCCTGAGATTAGGAAACGGGGTGCAAGTCTTCAGGGAAGGAGAAATGTAAAGATAAAGAAAATGAACTGCCTGGTTTCGTACTTCAGAACAAGCTCACAATCACATCGGTAAACTGCTGTGGAGATTGAGCAGCTCAGCAAACTCTCTCTTTCCTCCTGTAGGTCATACCAGTTTTTTATATCAGTCCCTCCTGTGCATGTGAACAAGGTTAAGAAAGCTCCCAAGACAGGGGCTGGCCAGTTGAGCCTGTGTCTGACTCTGTACTCGGGCTCTCTGTACCCCTCAAGACGCAGTTTGTACTGTAAATAGTGTCTGACTTTACCTTTAACATCTATGCAAAAAATTTGGTGATTAATTTTGGCTGAATGCATTTCAGCCTGAGTAAAAATATTTATTTTGAATCTCGTACATGTTTGTCTCAAAACTTGCTCTAAATTTAGTGAGATGCTGACCTGAGGGTTTGGAGATAATAAAGATCAGTGGATTCCTAAAGCGTCTAGACAAAATGATGTAGGGTTCATTTAGCAATTACACAGTTTGAGAAATGGGACGCTTGGAGAGGTTTCTATTCAGCTAGCAGTTTTCTGGGCTGGTAACATCTTTCTAGAAAGTTCAAATATGTCAAGGACTTCTTTCCTGTTTTAGCCCAACAAGAAATTTTCTCAACATGCTCAGTCTGAGGAGTGCAATCTTACTGATCTAAAGGCATCTCAGCTGTAACTGTCACTTCACTGTTTCTGCAGTGAAGGGGTATATTTAGCTTTTTAGTTGATAGTGGAAAGGTCTTTATAAAATTTGCCTTTAGTAATCCCGTGTAGAAAGTACAATGGAGATATGGATAGCCCATTTTTACCATAGTCAAGCAAGAGTTTATTTGTAGCACAATGGAGTAATTTGAAGGTTAAATTAGTTAAACTGAAAACCAGTAAAATAGGATGTAGTAGACATCAGTAACAGTATGTAGTAAACATACAGATAACAATGGAATTTCTGTTGTTCAATTTCTAAAATGGATAACCATTTTTTTCTGTGACGGATAGTAGTAAGGGTTGTATGAAGGACTCTTAAAATTAGGAACTTGGATCTGTGGATTGATACAAATATGTCTCACTTTTAAGCTTCAAAGAGTAAAGAAGGAGTTGCAAGCAGAGCACGAACGACATCTTCAGGAGCTACAGGATTCTGTGCGACGAGCCAGGGAAGACTCTGCACACCAGGTTGAGCTAGAAAGGTCAAAAATCAAACAGGTGGAACAAGACAAGCTTCGCTTACAGCAGCAGGTAAGTACACTTAAATTTTATGCCTCAACCATTTACTTATTTAGGTAAGCATTTGTTAAAATAAGTATACCAAGTTCGGCAATGACTTTGAGGCAAGCGATTTCTGGCAACGCTGTAATAAACATTTTGTCTGAATTGTCTGCTGGGCTGCATTCTGTGTCCCATCTCTGTCAGTCTTGCTCAGTAACAGGGCCGGTTTGCAATGCAGTTGTTATTCTTTGATTTTCAATACAGAAGAAACACAACCCTGCCATTACAAGTAGACGCTACACATAGAACCTGAACAGCAGTATACGTTTCGGTAACTTACAAATTGTTAGCTGTTAACATCTAGTAAAGGATCTAAGTAGCTTGACCATACAGTTAATTTTATTCTTCTATTGCGGTATTTCTATTATCCTTATTGGGGTGGGAATTATCTTGATATCATCATCTTCTGTTCTGAAAGTAATAGTGTCGTTGAATTGAGATGAGCTGTTTCAAACTACAGAATGCAATTCACTTCAAAGTGATAAGTGGATCACTTCTGCATCAGAAATGTGCTGTTGGCAGCTACCAATGCCCTATCAGTACGGACAAGATAGCCAATAGTTCTTCAGGCTTAAGTGGGCAAATGCCACCACCTAGGAGTCATCTTCATGCTTTGGATTCTCACTGACTTTTTCTCAGCTGGGTTGCAGTATCATGATAATCACTTTACTTTTTCCTACTCAAAACATACTGTATCACACCAAAGGACCACTTTGCTCAGCATTCTGTTGCAGCAATGGCTGGATTTAGAGGGCAAGGAAATAAGAAGTGAAAATTTTGTATATCCAGCATCAAGACATACATGAACCCTCAGTCAGAGGCAGCATTTCATATTTACTAGCCATCAGTGAAAATAGTCTTCGTGAGCCCATCTGATCCCTTTTTAAAGAGTATTCCTGTTGCTAGCATGCAACATCCTGTGGCAGCGAGTTCTTAAAATTTAATCGCATTGTATATTTAAAAAATTTTTGTTCCTTTTAAGCTTGTGGCTTAATAACTGTAAACAATCCTTCAATGTCTGTGCTATATACGATTCCTGATTGCTTAGGTGTTTGTCATGCTGTCTCTCTCCCAAACACAAGCCCCGCTATGTCTTGTCTTGCTTTGTGTGAAGGCCATTCCTTCCAGCTGATTGTCTTGGCTGTCTTTCTCTGTGCTGTACCTGCTATGTTGAGTGTCTCTTATGCTTCAGTATGAGACGGTTCTTACCGCATATTCTGCACAAGAGAAGCTGTTTTATTTTCCTTTGCTGATGGTGGGGTGAGTTTTTGTTTTGGGTTCTCACCATAGGATGTTTTCCTTTGTAATGTGTGCACACAAATTTCCTATTGCTACTAGTTCTGATGGGCCTCTTTTTTTCTTTGCCTTTTTGGATGTTGGGTTTTTGTGTGGTGGTTTGTTTTTGTTTGGTTGGTTGGGTTTTTTTAACAAGGAATGTTCTGAAGTAAATTGTTATTTAGAACCATTACATGCTTTGACTTACTCCTTACCATTTAAGGAGATGTGTCAATACATTTGCATTGTTGAGTTCTCCAAATATCTTAATTTATTTGGGGGTAAACCCCACTATGTGCAGGAGAAGATCCTGGAAGCATCCACCTTGAAGAACATCACTCTTAATTCATGAATAAGGAAGTTGTGATTTATGTGTACGATTTGTGCAGTTCCCTAACAGTCCACAACTTAATGGCCTCATGAGAAATGCAGGTTTTGAAAGTGTTTTCTGAAACAAACAAGAAATTTAACATTGTAGAAGTTTTAGGGAGAGCTGACATTTTTCATGGCTAAATAAATCAGGTACTGTCTTCGTCATTGGCATCATGTTTGTATGTCTGCTCTAGAAAGAATTTGGTAAATACAGAAAGATGACAAACAGCACTACGTTTTGTTAAAGTTGGCTCTTTCAGTTACATATGAAAATTAACTGCAGTGGAATACATTTTTCTAGAATCCTGAGGAAGCATCTTGGCTTTCTTACATCAAGCCTGTAAAAATAACAGATGCAAAAAGTTAAATTTTGGAAGAAAAATAGAAGTGACCCTATTAGGAGATCCGAAGGATTAAAATATTGATGTACTAATAGATGAAGTTGTAGACTTTGGAACAGAAATTAATTCTCTGAAGCATTTTCACCCAGTATTCTAAACTGTTGGATACAATTCAAGGAAATATTTTCATTAACTGGCTGGACATAAATACAAGTGCAGCATTGGTGATCATATTCTGTGATGGAATGCATTGTTTCAGTTGGGTATATTAAGGTATTTATAGTTGAGTAACATAAAACTGAAGAACATGGGCTTCTCTTAGAAAACATAAGTTGTTTTTTAATATGGTAAAATGAGAAAAAGCTGTTTGACTTGCTTAGGTTCTTTGTTGACAAGTAGTTATATATTGTCATCACTTTTCAAATTACCTATTTAAACATGAAAAGCAAAGCTCTCTCCATAAAATCTTCATGAAACTGTGGAAGTACACAGAGAGGGCAGAGGTACACAGCGTTAAGCCATTAGTCACTGAAGACTTTGTACTTCAGTTTTTCTTTTAAATCATCATTTGGCTGTACAAAGTATTAGTTGTTTCCTCTTCCAGACATTCCTAAACAAATTATGCTGGTGAAACTGAGTAACAAAACTTCACATAGTAGATAACACTGTTGGCTATCTTTAAAAGATGTGTGTAAATAGTTTTGTTTTCTGTGTTTCTTCTGCCAGTCGTTTTAGAAATGTGAACAGCAAGGTTTATAAATCTTGATTTTTCTGTATATGAGGACAGACTTGTTTTTCCTTTCCAGTACTGAGCAAAGATCGTCTTTAAAATTCTTTTATTAAAACATTGCTCTATGCCATCACCAAGAAATCATTAATTATGAATGTTGAGCTTTCAGTGTCTGTTTTATGTCAGATAATTGACAGTAAGATGTTTGTTCCAGGGACTAAGGAGTAACTTAAGTTCTGTAACCTAATTCTTTATGAATGTGTTTTTCTGCTAACTTGCATCTTTATATCCTTGATGAAGCTTTATGAAGCAGAAAATAAGCATAAAATGTTGGAGAAGGAGTTCCAGCAGTACAAAGAACAGCAAAGTAACAAACCAGAAACCCAGCTACAATCGGAAATAACTCTTCTCACTTTGGAAAAGGTATCTTGGATTTTTCTGGCCTTTAAAAACTGTCACATTGGTCCTTTAACTGGTAAAGGAGATGTAGAATAATGTTGCATGATTAACTGGTTACTATGTCCATTTTGTTTTAGTTTTTCCACCAGTTTCTTCAGACTTTAAATATTCAGACGTGTAAGGCCAACAGTACCCCTATTAATATAGAGGAAGCAGTAGTGCTGGAGGCTAAGGCAGGGAAAAACGTAGTCTATATGTTTAAATTCCTAATTCCATCATTTGTGCTGGGGACTCTAAGCATAGAGATGTTTTCTTATGAGGATTAATTTAGACTGGTATTCAATTATGTGCATTGGCTTTTTTAATAAGTATTTCTGAAAAGAGATTATGTTACTTATCAGTGGAATGGAATCACAATCATAAATTGATTTCTTGGAAACCATACCTGCCTTCAGGAGGGGATATTTTGCTTAATTAAAACCAGAGATATGGGCATTTTATGCTCAGAATTATTGTGAAGTTTGAGTCGAATTGTTGACTGAATAAGCTGAAAAAAATCAAACCAGTTTTCTTCACACAAAATGCACTCCCAGTTATATGGCCAGTGTGCATGTTACTATATGCTTGAATAACTTCTAAGAATACAAGCAAATGATTCAGCATGTTTCAATTACAGACTTTTTAAACTCTTATCTTAAATATTTTAGTTTTCCTATTTTTATTAGATTAAAAAAAAAATCAGTGCTTTAGGATCTTCAGAGAGAAATGGTAAATAATTTTTGTCTGATTAAAAGAAAATATTACAGCCTCAGAGTTGATAATTAAAAATGCCTCATTTTACAGGTTACTGTTTTCTCTGTACTTGATAAGTGTTTTTATTTGCGGTCTAATACTTTTTTTTTTTGTTGTTGCACAGAAGGCATTACATTTTTTTGGTGTGTAACATTTTTTAAAAGATTTGAGGAGTAAGATCAAAGATTCACACTAGATACATAGATTTTTATTTTTTTTTTAAAGAATGGTTTGTACAAACATCCTTTTCAGAGAAAAGAAGGTAGTACGTACCTTCCGTCAGCTGCAGGAAAACAGTCTACACACCTTTTAAAGGCAAGATTTATACATCAGTGTTTCTGTTAAATTTGTGTTTATAGTCTTTCTTGACAAAAAAGAAAAGGGAGGGGTGAGAGGGTTGCTAATTTGAGTATCTTAAATCTGAAGGTTACGTCAGCAGTTTTAGTGCTAAAAACTAATCTTTTTCTTTTTGTATAGACGGCTCTCCAATAAAAATAAGGCTATATTTTAAACAAGAAAATGTTCATGTGCCATAATATTTATGTTATATTATGTAACAGCTTTAGATGATGTTGTATGTTACACTACATAAACACTTTTCTTAAACCAGACCCTTTGTATATATACATCTTTCAGTGATTGTTACTGCTGTTATTGCTTCAGCTGATATGATTTTAATTGCTTTTAGGTTGAACTTGAAAGAAAGTTAGAGTCGGCTACCAAGTCAAAGCTCCACTACAAACAACAATGGACAAGGGCTTTGAAAGAACTTGCAAGGTTTAAACAGGTATGCAGGTTTTCTTTTATCATATGAGACAACTAAGTTAATGTAATGTTGGAAGCTGCTTAATTAATGTTAACTACTGGCAGTTTTGATTTTATTAGTGTTTGTGTTAGCAAAATTAAAGCTCTGAGCTGTGGTTTTTGCAAAAATAAGAATGGCAGAACTGATTTGAGTTTGACATTGAACTCGGGGAAGATGAAGGCTCAGGTCTGCAAAGAAGGTCGGCGTAAGTAAAAGCAGGCATGACTCAAGGCCAGAAAAGTTTTTTTTAATCTCATTCCCAACGATGCTCAGACAGCACTTCCAGAAAAAATATTTTGTTCTTGGCCCAACCATCTTGGTCAGTTACAGTCCTAACTGTTCTGTATTTTATTTGTGAAATGAATGGAGGGTAAAGATGAGAAACGAATCTTAGCTTTTAAAAACAGTGCTTAAGGTTTGCTGGATGCTGTAAAACAAAGTAAACTTGCAGAAAGTTAAAACTGGAAGCATGACTTTGTTCTCCTGCTTTTAGAAATCCTCATGTCATACTGACGTGGCATGCTTTATTGCTGCTCTCTGTCAACAGACCTTGCGTGCGCGTAGTCATACACGTATGACTTCAGTTCTTTGTTCAAACCTGCAGGAGCAGCAGCTTCATCCTCACTGAATTCATATGCCTCTGTGTTAATTTGTAATCACTTGTCTCATGAGTTACAGTAAACATTAACTAAACAGCATACTTTAGAGTGGCAAGCATTTCCATTGGCCTTGACAAACAAATTAGTAAATCATTAATCCCTGTTGCTGAACAAACCTTGACACAGGCAAAAGGCTTCAGAATTCAAGTTTAGTAAAAGGTTCTTATTACTTGTATTCACACTTTGTGCTTGAGGAAAAGTGGGTTTTTTGGGAGTTTGTTTTTGTTGGTTGGGTTTTTTTAGGTATTATAGTTCCTACTTCATTCCTACTGCTAGAGTATTCAGTTTTGGGAGACTAAGAAGCTAAGCCTACTATCTCCTAATTGATAATTACTTTTTAAAAACATATATTTCTTTCTGAAGAGGGTGAATGTGCTCTATAATTGCTATTAATAATTAAAAACTCATCTTATTTGCTGTCTTCAAATTGGTCCTCATTTGCCTAGTGATAAAAGGAGTCATGAATTCTCATCTCCAATTTCTGAAACACGCTCAACAATATGATACAAGTAAGAATATGAATCTCATCTCTGATTAAGATTTCTTCAGCAGCCATGAAATGTCCAGGCTGTTTCTTTCGCACTGCCATATTTAAAAATTCCTGTAGAATAAAAGAGAAGATTGTTGCTTGTCAGATTAACGCTAGTGTGTATCACTATCAGGTTTTTATAATAAATTTCATCACCATAGACCTGACGATCTGAATTTAGTAACATACGTCGATGGTTTCAGCTGACCCTCTTGCTGAAAGCCTGAACCATAAAATAAGTTGGCATGCTACCTAAAACTTCTCTGCTACAGAACAAACCCTTTCAAAGTAGTTTCTTGTGGGTTTTATACTCCTGTGCTTCATCTTATACTTAGTCTATTGATAAAAGATTTAAGTGACTTTAAAGAGCCAAATAAAGTTGAAGCGGAGCTGATCAAAAACCATTTACTGTGTTTTAAATATAAATTTGGAAGCTGTTGCTTCAGGAACTCTAGATTTGCTTTAGTTCAGATGATTTGTGCAATTGTGCATAGTTTGACCAATTTCTTGTTTAAATTGGATTAGTACCATGTTAATTTTGCATTGCCTCTGGTGAATAGCCACAGGGCTGTAATCTGTGCCAGTAATTTGTCACACCAAAGCTCTCTAGAGAACTATAAAAAACATTTGTGTAGTGAGGATTAGACGCTGAAAGCCGTATCTTAGATTGGTAATAAATGTTAATGACAAAACCCAGCTGGTAAGTCTTGGAAATGAGATCTAATGCTTTGTGCCCATTGCCAAAAAAATGTTTAAACAGAGGTTTCCATTACTCAAAGGTGACCTAGTACAGTCAATTTGTGAATTAAAGAAGCATAATCTACACGCTAAGCATTTAGTAAAATAGTCTTCTGATTTGCAACCATAAAAGTCAATGTTTCCTTAATTAAAAATTTTCCTTTTACTTTGGAACTAGTTCTTAGCACACATCTGTGATGGTTTTATATTTTGCAGAATATGAGATATGCAGTATATAACTTAGAAAAGTATGAGACTGCTAACAGAAAATGCTCTAAACTCCTTCATGTTTGGGATTTTGAATGATAAACACAGGGCCAGTGGTAACAAAAAAAAAAAAATCTAAAGTACATGAGGACACATGTACATCATGCTTACCTGTGCTTAACAAAATACAGAAGTTAGCTGAATTCAAACAAATTTGTAGAGCTGAGTGAAAGCAGCCTGCATCCAGCTTACTTTTCTTCCACCTTTCTCAGTCAGTGCAAGTCTGTGTTAGTACATCATTCATTATTCCCCTGTTCAGCTTCAGGAAGACAAAAATGCCAACAAGTTAGCTATGTATCTGTGCACCCAGGTAGATTTTATCATTTCCAGAGACTTCAAAAACGGTATTTCAGTGTTGGCTGACTGGGCAATTGCAGTACTGCACAAATGAGAGTTGTGTGGTGTCTATGTATGTGAGCGGGATTTCTGAGAGCGCCCAAACTGTTTACACAGAATTACATAGGTGCTTACCGAGATCTTAGATGCTCAGTTCAATACCTGTCTGAGTGCAAGAAATGGTGTGTCAAACCAAAGATCAAAGCTGGCAGAAATGCTCTTTTCAGCAGTTGATAATCTTTGTTATAATCCAGAAGGCCAGAATCTCAAAATGTACATACATACATTACTCAGTGTTCGGTGAGAAATGTTTTTTAAGTCTTTTAATGCGTTTATTCCCTACAGATCTGTTAAAACCAACACTGATGCATTTGTTTAAAACAACACAGACCGTATTGGCTGGCCAGCCATTCACTCTATCTTGTCCAGTGTCTTGCTTATCCACTCAGTAATTAATTTGATTAATTTTTAAGTAATTTAGCCAAGGATGTGATGTAAATCTTTGTTTAAAAAAAAAAAGCGCGCACACACACAAAAAAAGTTGGAGGTCCAAGTCTTAGTTAAAAACTGTGTCTTGAAACCATCCAGGCCCTCCTACTGACTTGTCAGCTCTGGGTTATTTTCAGAAAACTTTACTTGAGTTCCTTAGCTTCAATCGTTAAGTTTTTCCCACAGACTTGCATGGTATGTGTGAGTGGGAGAGTGAATAGTGGCTGCTATTTAGCCATTGTTTAGTCTAGTGTATGTATGTTTACATCTCCCTTTTGGATTTATAGGCAGCTATGGCAAAATAAAGATTGTGCTTCCTTGATTGAAGAGCCTCTTAACTGGAGCACCTGGCGGCATACAGGAATCCTTTTATGATACAATTATAATTGAAATTTTGAGGGTTTCTTCTATTACTGGTTAATTTTTATTTAATGCTCATATTCCTGTGGTACCACAGGTTTCAAAACATGATTGAAGTTCCCACCATGTGTGCTCCTAAAACAGTACTCCATGTCTTAAGCACTACATTAGAGATGCAAACTAATGAAGAAAAGTAGTAAGACATTGAAGTAAATGATCTGATAACTAGTATGTGTCGTCGTTTGGACTGGATTTGTTTTGTTTATGGGGATGTAAGAGGAGGGTGGCAAAATATAAAATTAATAAGAGAAAGGAATACTGGTGATAAGTTACCTTGGCCAACTCAGAGTATATTGCAAAAACAGTTTTCAGACTAATTTGTACGGGATACTCTTGGTTCGTATGTGGTTGCCTCACGATGCGATCGTGGCTGATAATGATTAGGTGGTGATGCCAGAGTACAGTTTCCAAGTGTACTGAGTTTCTAGTGGGTCTTATCTTGTATCCACAAATCTGCCTTCAGTCTAGCAGCTGATTATTCCGAAGTGTTTCCTTAGTTGAAATTTTAAAATTCAAAATTAAAAAAAAAAAAGTTTAAAATTCTAGTAGTTTGCGTTGAGGCTTAAAACAACCTGACTGGCTACAGTAAGAAGTTGGGAATAAATCCTGAAATAAGGTACGTTCCAGATATATTATAGAAGCATATTATCTCTGGAAATGTAAAGTATGTCCAAAAGTTTTGAGTGTATTTTAAGCATGTGAGTACGTACGTATAAACTTGTGTGCACTGAGGTATAGTTAAAGATGCATTGTGTACGATTATAACTTAGTTTTTAAGTATGCACAGAATAAAATGATGTTACAAGTGGGTTTAGAAATGACAGGATTTGCTCTATTAGTACCGTAAATGTCCAGAAGTGTTTTATTAAAACTATTCATTTTGAAATATCTCGCAGTAAATTCTGCTACGTTTCAAGTACTACTAAACAGTAGAGTTTGGTTCCTTCTTTGGTTTAAAAAAAAATAAATTAAATATTGTTGCCCAATGGATTGTTAAACTGTGATGGAAAAAGTGGATTTAATACTTCAAGGTCTGATAAAGTGGCACCAGTTTCATCACTGTGATGAATAAGAAAACCTTCCTTCCCATCACAACAAAAGACAGTCTTTTCATGGTCCCTCAGCATATCATACCAATTGTATATAAATTAATTCAAAATCAGCATGCCTCACTTCTTATCAAACCACTGTTGTAAATTCTTTGCCATCTTCTTGTATTGATGGATTATTAGGAAATGGGTTTCTATTGCTCTGCTGTGAATGTTATACATAGAGCAAGTTTGCTGTTATGCAGGCTACAAATTGTTATGACAGACTTTTAAAGGAGTTAAAGACTAATGTTGGGAAAGACATTTGAAAATCACAGAGTACAAAGTATGTAACTTAAATTACACACAGGATCCATCATAAATGAATCTGCAAAATCCCTTCTCACTTACTTTCATGTCTTTTATCCAGGTTGGACTGTCTTAACCTGAATGCTAGGGAAGTCTTGCCTCAGAAAATACTGATCTTTATTTTTTTTAATTTAATGTTATTGTGCTTAAATGTCACCTTCATGGGCATGGCATGCCACAGAAATTCCTGACTTTCACTGTTACAGGAGCAAAATTAATCTCATTTTTTCCTCACCTCTCAAACCAAGAGATGTCAAATATTTGTAATGTTTACATCACAATTGTATTAGTAAATAAATTAAATTCTAATCAAATTTATCTGTAAGGAAGTCCTACCCAGCATTAACTTGGAGGCAAAATGTACTGATTTTTTTTTTCCCCTGCTGTATAGAGTGCTAAATTCTTCTTTTCTCTGTATTCAAACATATTTC
>NW_010272693.1:19453-29388 GCF_000690775.1 Eurypyga helias
GAACATGCTCACTAGTGTAACTGATTTTAGTTTAAAATGGGACAATTGGGGCATGAATAAACTGAACTGCAGAGCAAGGAGGTTGGTTTGGTTTGGTGTTTGTTTGTTTGGGTTTTTTTTTTTAGAAATTAATCTTTTCATCACAATCTGCTCCAATGCATTGAACTGAAACTAATCGTATCTACAAATCAGCATAATAGGCTAGAAAAGGAGATTATTTTTTCCTACAGATGGGGCAGTTTGTGTGGCCTCCAAGACTCTCACAATTGTTAGATAATGTCAACAGGAAAACCAGGCTGTATTAGACAAATTAATTCCAGAATTTGGATATGCAGACTGCATTATGCCTACTACAAGGGTATGTATAACAAGTTTCTTTGGACTTGTCTAATCAGGACAGGTAGCTAGTCACCAGACTGAACTACTGGATTCTGTACCTTTAGGGACAGGAACGTTGAAATTTCTAGACTCGTTCTACATGTACAGGGCAACTCCTCTCCTGAGGCTAAGTAGAACTTTCTAAGGAGGTTTAACATACTTGAAATTTTAAGTCTTATGTTTACCTTAAGGTATTAATGTCAACTTTTTTTTTTTTTCCTGAAACACAGCAAGGTTTTCCACTGATCTAGTGGAAGGTGTCCCTGCCCATGGCAGGGGGGTTGGAACTAGATGATCTTTAAGGTCCCTTCCAACCCAAACCGTTCTATGATTCTATGATTTTAACATCCTTCATTTTGAAAAGGATTTAACTCAGAAGATCTAATGAGAGCACCAAGAATAGCAATGGTCTCAAGAAAGTAACTATTAGGCTATTCTCATGCTTCTAGAATTTGGGTAATTGAGATAATCAGATTTGCTGTCTGTTTATTTACTTGTACTATAACTTAAGTTACTGTATAACACTGTACTGTTTTTATACCAACCTATTTGAGACTAGGTCATGCTCAGTGTTTTATCTTACTGCCTGCATTTCGCAAAGCAAACAACAAGATAAGTACAACTATCAAAATAGTTGATAAGTCCACTCCTTCTCATAGTCCATTGTATGCTTGAAATGTGGCTTTACGGTCTGGATACTGTTGCCTATCCAGATATTTGGAAATCAGAGAATACCACTGTGATACTCTCAGGGCCTTTATTAAAAAAAAAAAAAAGAAAGAAAAAAACCCAAACCACCAAACAACAAACCAAAACCACAAACATCACCTTCTGTCTTTTTGTTGTTAAATAATTTAACAGTAATGCTGGATCTCTAGCATTTTTTTTTAAAATACAAATGTATATTTAAATTCAAAACATTCTGTGATTAAGACGCTCCGAACATGTTTGGTATATTGCTTAAGTGATTAATTGCCACTGTTGTAATAACTTTAATTATGAAGTTGGTATTTACTTAGTTTTGACTTTCAGATGGTGCTTTTCATTGGGTGGAAAAAACGAGGTTGCCAACTGATGTGTGAAATACCAATCTAGCCTATACAGGGGCCAGCAGTAAGATGCACAAGACCTAGAAACCCTTCTTGGATATCTTTGAATATCCTCCAGTTGCCCTCAGTCAATGAGTTAAGTACATCGTGACCCAGCAGTTGCATTCAGGCTGTCGTGATTGACAGACATGGATGTATTCGTAATTTCTGTTTCCTTTTCAAACTAATTCATAATTTGATCCCACTCTTTCACATCCACTTTTTTCCCACTGAATAATCTTGTATTGGCAGCAAACTGTTTATTCCGGAGTGACTTCCTCATTTATGAACATATCAAAGAGTACATTCTTGGAGAGTTAACGGTTACCTCCTTGCTATCGTGGAATTTTTTCTATCATGGAAATTCTGCTATCCTTCATCTGGTATTCTGAATTCTGAGTAATCTGAAAGAACTTTCTTCATGACAGCTTAGTTCTGTGGCTGGTTGTGCGTGGTTTCTTTGGTGTGGTGTTTTGGTGTGGTTTGGGTTTGTGTGTTTGGTGGGGTTTTTTTGTTTGTTTGGTTTTTTAACTGGTTGGAAGTGTGACTTTTCTAAAAAGCTGGACTCCTGATGTTCTTCCTCATGTACCCATATATCCTGTTAGTTTTGGTTTAGTTATGGTTTCAGCCAATTTGGCCACTGTGGAAGTAAGTCTTTCTGCAAGATCCTGGATATTCCTATGGCCTGTGTTTAAAGAAAGAATAAAATAAAAGGTGTGGACGTAGTTACTCCTGTCATGTGAACACCAATTTTAGTGACAGATTGCACCTCCAGTTAGTCTTACAACTTTGTGTTTGAATTTCCATCGATCTCTTGCATACTTTTGGATAAATATCAGCTGGCTGTAGTGATTTGTTATTATTTTCTATATGTATCTGTAGATTCCTGTTGTAAAACCTATTCTACTTCAGTCTGAGACTGTTCTTCAAACCTGTCGCACGTAAAAAAGGGTGCCTCTCATGTGGAAATGTTCTTCAGCAGTGAACACGTGATGGAGAAGGATGAACTATGGCCTTATCTTCCGCGCATGCTTTTTTATACTTCAATCATTTATCAGCTGTAGACTCTCTGGCAGGATTCCTGCTTCTGGTTTTATTATTAGTATGTATCTCTTCAACAAGTTGTTCAGGCTTTTTGGCTTGTCTCACTGCAGTTCTAACCATTTGCCTGGCTGGTGTATTGGATTTAGTATAAAAATGAAGTATTTTGGGGTTACATACATGCTATGATTTCTTGTTGAGTACTTCTCTATTGCACTGCCAGTTCACATTAACAATTAGTGTCTTTGTTTATAGCAGTTCCTTCTGAAATTCAGATTTTTCTTAGCATTTACTGATCATTGACAGGTGCTTAAGATGCTGGGAACTGAGATTCAGGAGACTTCCTTAATGCCTCTTCCAAATATTACTGGGCAGACTGTACAGTGAATAAGCTTACACATATCAGACAAAATTGTCTTTTTTTACCCCTTTAATGAATATGAAACTGACCATATGAACAATGAAATATTTAAGATGAAAGCAATTACAAAGGTACCATTGCACTCCATGGTATGTCTAGGTCCAGGATGCTTGTGTAACCTCCTGCCTTTATTTTTTTAACTACACGAAAAAATGCCATTTTACCTCAGGTCTTCTGTCTCATTCGGAGTGTAAGACTGACTGTACTGAGTTAGTGCATAAGGTTGTATGGAAAATGACTGGGAGGAAAAGTGGAGAAAGGACCACAATTCTCATTAAGACACTTCAATGTCACAAAGCGGTAGTGGACTGAAACTTTAATTTTGTTAGAGTGTCTGTATAGAGCTCAAAAAGAAAAAAAAATAGAATCAATCAAACTTTTAGACTGGATAGATTAATTGGATGAAATCACAGAATAACTTATCTAAGGCTTTGCGTACAGCTAGACAAATATAGAAGGAAGCATCACCAGACTTTTCGTTTTCAAGGCTTATGTTTTAACCAACAGTTTCAAAAAGTAGTCCTTAAAGCTTTGACGCTAGGCACTGTGGGGTTGATGATGGAAGTTTCCTCAAAAATAGTTACAATTTCAAATGCCATGTAGTGAAGGGATAAATCTCAGTATCTTGAGCAGTTCCATAAGTACAAGTATTATGTTACTGAATTAATCAGTTTGTAAAAGCGTTTGTAACAACATTTTTTTGCGATTTTGATAATGTTTTGTTAATCTGTGACTGGGGATCAGCTGATCCCGCCTGGACAGGTTTATTACCATCGTGATAGTCTCTGGTCTTACTGCATTACAGATATAAAGTGTCCTAACTGTTGAACTCCTACATTTCTAATACTGCTGGAGACTTACTTATTATGAATTCGTGAAGTTTTTCTCATGTCACTGTAACTAGCAGTTTTACGTAGAATCACGTAGTCAACTGTGTTATGTTTTCACCCTTCCCGCATTAGCGCGAACAAGAAAATGCAATGGCTCACCTTAAAAAGCAGCAACAAGAGCTGGAGCACTTGAGGTTGCGCTATTTGGCAGCGGAAGAAAAAGAGCTGGGGAAAACAGACCGACAAGAGTTGGAGGATATCAGAAATGAACTTAACAGGTATAAACGCGTTTGTAATTCCTTTTTTCTTCCTCCCCATCCTTCTCTTTTCTTGCTGTCTGCCTCGAATTAGGAGAAGGTTCAGTTAAATCAAATTTATAGTTGGCTCTCAGTCCACTGAAAGAACACAGTTCAATGTCCTTAAGTAAAGATTGCACATTTAGAAATTGCAACAGTACTACAGTATAGAAAAATCTATAAAAGAGGCATGTACTATTCATATTTTGAATACATTAAAAATTTAAATCTAGCTAATGACTTCCTCCAAAAACTACCTGCAGTAGTTCTGTATGTTTAATCCTTTTGAGTGCTCTTTGAGTGACCAAAACAGGAGCCTTGATGGTTATGTATGCATACTGAAAAGATGCTTAAGTATTATGTTAACACTTCTTATAGTTGTGTTTTTCCTAAAGAGAGGATAATTTTTTTACCTTTTATAGATTTTGTTATTTTACTCGCTTTTCAGTAGATAAAGACATCATATGAAAATAACCAGCGGTTTTCAATATGGCTCATCCTCTGATTCTTTCCATTTTATCAACATCAGGCTAAAGCAACAAGAAGAAGAGAGAAAGCAATTGCAAGATGTTAGAGATAATTCTGCTGGTAGAGTGGATAGTCTTCATTCTAGAAAACTGAATGAGAATATGGGTGACTATCTCTCCCGTCTGATAGAAGAGAGGGACACCCTGCTGAGAACGGGAGTGTACAGTCATGAAGACCATATTGTAAGTGAGCTTGATCGTCAAATCAGAGAGGCTATTGCAAAAGGGAACATCACTAAGTAAAAGCATACGAACAGGTGTTAACAAGAGCCAAAGCTTGATAAATATGAGTGATTTTTATAAATCCTTACTCTAATTTTAAAATATGTAAGGTTATGCTTAATTTTGCACACTATTTTTAGCTCTTTTTGAAGTCAATGTAAATATTTGCTTCATGAGAAGTTAAGCACAGTTGGAAGTTTTACAGAGGGGATGGCTGTTTTTTAATGTTTCTATACTCGTGTATATATATGTAAATATATTTTAACTTGTATACTTTCCTCTGAAATGTTTTCTGCCTCTTTTTGCATCACCCTGGCTAGGTTTACTTGCAACATTTTTAATCTTCATTCTAAGATTCTTGGTCAATATCATAATTTTTTTCCATTTTTAAAAGGATCTCTTCAGATATACTAGAGAAGAGGGACACCAGCTGTTTTCCCAGGTAGAACTCTTAATTCTGAACCAAAGCGCAGCACTGACCAAATGTCACTTTTTAGTAAATCACAAGGTAATCAGTTTTTGCTTCTCCTACTCCAGTTAAGATAACCAAGTTCTGTAGTAAATAAGAGACAAGGTTAGGGTGGTTTTTTGGGGGTTTTATTTGTTTGTTTGCGAGGGGGGAATTCTCAAACCTTAAGAAACTGAAACTGAATGAATTTTTAAGTAGCCAGCCTGCTTGTACAGGATGAAAATCCCTTTGTTGCCCTAGCAGTTTTGCACACAGGACTGCAAGGGTGAACCCAGGAGGGTAAAAACCTAGTGCAGAAATATACATGTGTACTTGTGTCCATCCCTAATGAGGAAGGATACTTGAAGCACTAACTCAGTGAATTTATATACTTTAAATTCTGAACACATACATAAAACGACCTTTTCTACATAAAGATGATTCAATCAAGGCCTAACCACTTTGCAGCTACTTAACGTATGTTTCAAAGAATGTTGCCTCATTACTACTGAAACTGTATGTAACGTTGGTTTGATTTTGGAAGTATGAACAGGGCATGGTCTCAATGCCAGAAGAAATATCCACAAGAAATGTTAGTTCGTGCATAATCACAGTTCAGAAAGGTTTGGTTGGCAGCCTTCATTCTATTAGTAGTTTTGCAAGCGTAACGTTAATTTACAACACTGTCCTTTCAATAGGCATTTTTGTCTGCCCTGTAGGCACAAATGCTTCTCTACTTGAAACTCAAGTACTGAAAACGACGTGGGATTTGTTATTTGTAGTATGAACAAAGATACCAATGCAAAAATATTTTTTAACATGAAATCTGTGAACTTCCATGGATATGGCTGTAAACATGTTTTGTATGGTATTAATTATATTTTTTTAATATTGTATCTGTCTTTACCTCTAGGTGCATTGTTTTTCTTCCCTACCATGAGCCTATCTCCTGTTAAATAAACTACTAGTTTAGGCTCCTTAGAAAAGTTTTAAACAAACTGTATGAACGCAGAGGTCATATTCTGTGAAGAATTATCACTTATCAATACCAGACTTTGTAATCATTTTTTTTAATACTTTGCACACTCTGCTGTAGTTTTCAAATTAGTGTGCTTAAAGAGATCCCTCTCTGCTAGCAAAGCAATTAACACCTTCATAAATCCAATACAAATCCACAAAATGTAACTTTACAGTTTTTTTCCATCACGACTTTGTCATACCACTGGTGCATCATCATATGCAATTACTGTAAATTAATCAGGGAGCTTCTACCTTCACAGGAAGACTTCCTCACACCGGTTTTTCTTCCAATGCATTTTT
The DNA here is from genome assembly GCF_000690775.1 of Eurypyga helias. NCBI lineage: Eukaryota > Metazoa > Chordata > Aves > Eurypygiformes > Eurypygidae > Eurypyga > Eurypyga helias. The sequence continues at coordinate 26,025 of NW_010272693.1, forward strand.
CATTGCTAGAGGTGTAGTTTGTTTTTCAAACGCTGGAGGGTGCCTTAGACCTAAAGATCACAAAGATTGTGTTGACTAAATTTTTGTAACTCGTGATTTTTTTTTTAATGGTATTCTGTGTCTTTTCAGGTGTGTTACTTTATTTAATAAAAAATTGAAATTTTAAGTAAGTATTAAGGATTTTGTATTTATTTTTCAACTGTGTATTTGAACAAAATTTTGTTTCCTGAAATATGACGGTCTTTAGTGCTTGCATCCATAAAATTGACAAGTTCACTTTCAAAGTTAATTCCACTTTCTAATTGAGTCTGTCCTCTGGCTCGCAAAGAAAATGTCAGTCGTGTTGCTCTGGGGTTTAAAAAGAAACTACTTAGGTTTTCTAGGAAGAAAACTCACCTAAGCGTTGAGTAAAATAAAAGGTAGAACACTTGGTTTTTTGTTGGTTTTTTTTTAAATGTTTATAAACCTGATAATTTATGCTATTTGGGTCCATTTTTTCTTGTGAAAGGTCATGCCTCTTGCCTTGTAAATAGTGAATTTTGTTATTATTAGTAAAACTTACTTAGTATTTTTATTTTGTTACATTCATTAGCTTTAGTGTTTATAGTTTGTGTTAGAATGAGAAAATTAATCATACTCTAAGATTAATGTTTCAATTTCTTTTCAAGATTTTGTTCTTTGTTCTGAAATACTCTAGAAAAACTGCATTTGTAGTAGGTACTTATAGTAGAGATGAGCTCACTAGTACTCTTTCTTAAAAAATATTTTTTTATGTTGTGTTCCATTTGACTTTTTATTGCCTCAAAACTATTTTAAAGGTTATAGCTGTTCAGTGGAAAGATCAAATACCATGTTTTAATCAAAAATATCTTTATTTTATCTTAATGTCTCTTCGTGGCAAAAGAAACACCATTTGAAGTGATGCATGAGATAACAAGCGTATTTTAATTTACCCAGCATAAGACGACTGCTGGAAATGAAACCCTTGGGTTTGGGTCAGTCACGGTTCTGTATGCCTTAGAAAAATGGGTGGGAAGAGAAGCAACAGCCAGGCACTCCTGGCCTTCTGGAAAATGCCTGCTGTTGATTGTAGCGCACCCAGGTTTCACTAGGCAAGTTGATGGAGTTATTTCGGTACTCTTCCGACAGGTCGCTGTGAACCCAAATGCCCATAAAAATCAGTAAATGGAGGGTGGGCTATGTGTGCTGTTCTATGGGCAAACCAATTCCAGATCCTTATGATTCAGGCCCAGAACCTGCAGTTGGTTTTGATAAGGAAACTTTGATTATATCCTGCATTTGTCCAATACAACCTTTTAAGAGAAAAGCATTAGCCCACCTGAAAGCAAGGGCGTTTAGAAGCACTGTCCTTTTTTTTTTTTTTTTTTTTCTGATAATCTTGAGCCAGGTGATCCCGCCCTGTCTCTGTATGTGCTAAGTATCCTTGCAGTGGTGAGGATGCGGTATTGCCCGTCTTTGCTGCCAAAGCCTTGCCTCAGATTATTTAGCATAGGCTGAAAAGGTCGGAGCAAATCTGGTTGTGATATGCTTATACACCTGTATGTGGAGCGTTAGCGAAGGCTGAGAGCTGCTGCAGAGGAATGGATCCTTATTCCACGTGTTGATGGTTAGACTGTCAGAAAAATTGTCTGTAAATGCTTATTTATTTAAGCAGTGGAATGCATTATGATCAAATATGATGGATTATTTTAAAAATAAAACAGCAGTGCTTTGCTTTTATTTGGATTCCTTAAATACATAGCTACATTATTGATCTTTCCAGTATACTGCTTTTTGGGGTGAAGCTATAACCACTGTTTCTGTGCTGTTTTAGCAGTTATCCAAAACTTCTAACAGGAATACGCTTTCAAAACTGCTGTTGCAGAAAAGAAGCGATGTTATGTCTGGCACTGAGCTTCCAAGTATTCAATCCGTGGTTCTCCTTCACTGCAGTTGAAACGCTTCTCCCTTCCATCCACCGAGATAAACCTTAATGCACATCTGAAGACGGAAGTGCTTTATCATATCTTGGAAGTGCTACTGAAGTATTTACACCAGTTATTACATATTTACACAATTAGTTATTTTGCTACTACTGTGCCTAAATGATCATGACCTGTGTCAAGCCTCGGATAGGAAGCACTAGCCCCGCTATTGTTCGAGACAGAATTGTAGAAAGGCGGCTGCATACTTAGATCTCATTTCATTTGTTTCTCCAGGGGGTTGTATTAGTAGTGTTTTCATTAGAAATGTTTTTACAGATGTCGGCTATCCAGATATGAAGTCTCCGTGGTGGAGAAGCAGTCAGGAGTTTGGCATTCAGAACTGAAAGAAAAAAAAAGTCAACTTTGAGAGACTAATTTATAGAAAAATAATTTACTGACTTTCTGATGTATAAATGTACAGTAACCCCATGGCGGCTTTAATGCAGAGTAATTGAATTCTTGCAAGTACAGTTATTTTCTATTCTTAACTCGAAGAAACACTACAGCCTGTCGTTCCCCATCACTGAAGACTAAAATAGTCCCCATTAATAATGTCTCTGGAAAAGTGACACCTACTACTTTGTAGCATGGTACTTTTTTTTTCCCCCTTCTCTCCAAGTGAAGTACTTGTAGTAGTTTGACAGCATTTTAAACAATTTATGTATTACTACCATAAGTTTTGTTCTAACAATACACATAATAATGCACAGGGAGTGGATGATTATGGAAGTGTAGTGTTACTGGATGTTGGACCCAAGGGTTTTCATGCAGTTGCCAAGACATAACTGCACTGACAAAACAAAAGGGCATCAAAATGTAGCGTGGGCTTACTGGGGCAGATGGAGTCTGGTGGAACGGTCTGCAGCCTCATACTGCGTAGGCAGTTACTCTACATTGCTCATAGCTTTAACTGTACTGTGAAAAAAAGCCCTAAGAATTGTTGCCGGAGGGCTATGATTTACTATGACTATCATAAGTGTTGCTTCACAAATATAAATACTAGTAAGGCAGCAAAAGTAAATCATTGGATTTTGAGTTTAGCAGCCAATCAGCCTAATATATGTTTTGTAGAATTTAAGTTGAAATGGTAATGATAAGTCTTCAACATTTTTGCATTTCCTTAATAGCTTACCAGAGTGAGGGGGATTTGGAGGTTGGATTTTTGACCTCTGGAGGTACAGAAAATTATTTTATTCACCTAATGTTAAGAGATTTTGCTTGTTCAGGGGTACCAGACCGTTGTCTTCCTCAGAAGGCTATTTTTGGCAACAAGATTAATATTGTAATAAATAGGTCTTCCAGATCAGGGCTGAAAGGCACCACAAGCTGCTATTTGCTCTGTAATCAGACATGCACGTGTGAAGGTTGAGTCGCATTCC
>NW_010272693.1:29419-34293 GCF_000690775.1 Eurypyga helias
GAGGTTGGCATGATGCTCCTCATCCAATAGATAATACACCGTAATGGTTTGTTCTTATAGCCAGCACTTCAAGGCAATACTGCGGGTGTGTTTTCATGAATATCAGTGTTTATTTGGTGTACACTACAGAGCCTACCTGCCTGTCCAGGAACGGCTCAGATGATGCAGAGGAGATGTTGTTTGGACTGTGTTAACGGTTTTGATGCTTGTATAGCAGTACTGTTTTTTACTTCAATTTTCCAGGATGTGGATGCTTATGATGTTTTAAATACTCTTATTGATTTATCCTGACTTTTCTCATAATAATCAAATTACTGCACTGAAGTAATGGGGCTAATAACCAAAAATAAATTAAAAAGTTAAACAGAATCTAAAAGCAAGACCACACTACTTCCACAAGGAATGGGTAGGCATATCTCTGTAGGTATATCTCCAGAGGGGCACTGTTGTTAGTGCAAACACTTGCACACCTCAGCAACATCCTCATGTACCTCTACAGTGAGTTTTACCTGTCCCATCCTACCACATCTTGGAGAACAGATGGATTTTTTTTTTTTTTTACTCCATTACTGTATCTTCTTATTGCATATATACAGCAAATCATTACAATGGTCTTAAAAAAATTTTATGTTGCTGAGTCTTATTTCATTTACATATATCATCTAGTACCTGAAGGGGCTACAAGGAAGCTGGAGGGGACTTTTTACAAGGGCCTGTAGTGACAGGACAAGGGGTAACGGGTTTAAATTGAAAACAGGTAAATTTAGATTAGATAATATGAAAAAATCCTTCCTGGAGAGGGTGGTGAGGCACTGGAACAGGTTGCCCAGAGAAGCTGTGGATGCCCCATCCCTGGAAGTGTCCAAGGCCAGGCTGGATGAGGCTTTGAGCAGCCTGGTCTAGTGCAAGGTGTCCCTGCCCATGGCAGGGGGGGTGGAACTAGATGATCTTTAAGGTCCCTTCCAAACCAAACCATTCCGTGATTCTATGATCATCATCAGTACAGGTGGTTGGTAATAGCCTCTGTAGAAATGGGTGTGTTTAGCAAGAGGATGTGTTAGAAGGCATTATCTCTGTCACTGTGCAAGGGGAAAGCGATGCTCTGCCATCCCTACCAAAAGTAGTATTTGGTGCAACACGGCAAAATCTCTCCCGAGTCAGTTGTGAAGGGGCTCCCACTGTTAAGCCGAGGGTTGGGCATAAAGCCTGTGGTTTCTCTGCCCATCCTGGTAAGAGGGGTGTTGAGTGATCTTCAACAGGGCTCTGGGCTTCCACTTCCTATCAGCAACGTGAGAATAATGTGGGAAAAACTTTTCTGTGTAAGTGATTCACAAACTGCTTTAAACTCAGACTATCTCTGCTGGATATGGTGTTCTTAATGCCCTAAAAAGGGTAGTTACTAGTTTCTGCTGGGATGCTTCATCAGGAAATGAGTACAAGCTATTTACTTTGCTGTTCTTCAGTAGATAGATCAGTATATTTATTCTTTCTGGCTAATTATCAATTCATCCAAAAGCTTTAAAAGAAAAGCAAAAATATTTCAACCCTGATGTGTAACTCTCAGTTTTTTAGGGAAATTAACAGAGTCCAAGGCTTCAGCCTTCCAATAAAGGCTAGGTTAATCTTCTTGTGATGAGATGAAGTAAATAAAATCGCTCGGTAAGGGCAGAAAAAAACCAAAATACCTGAGGTTTTGGGGCAGTCCCAAACAAGACACTCTGTGGTGTGGGGCAGTACTATTTAGTTTTTGTCCCTCTCTTGGTAAGATGAAGTTGATTGCTCATTATACTGATGCTTTGATGAATAGCTTGTTAGTGTTTGGTTGTTACAGCTGACTGGGAAGGAAAAGGCCAAACGTTCTTATCCATATACCATCTATTGAGCAAGTAAGTAATTGCCGGGGTTTTAGTAAAAACTTTTATAGGAAAATCATTTTGTGACTTATTAGTATTGAAATACTAATAAAAACAAATGCCTATAATCCTAACAAACATGGCAGATACCGTTGGAAATGAGTCTTGAAGGTGGGGGGAGGTCAGCTCTTGGGCACGTAACTCTCAAGTGCCGTGGAACCAGCTGGCAGCTGCTGTGCAGCGTGCCTGTGGCCCCGTGCCGAACCCATGAGCTGGTCACAAACTCCCCATCTGGCTCTGGGGCTCAGCACGAAAACTCAGGAGCTGCAGGGAGCACCTGGAAGAGGAGGCAGCGTCTTTGGTCCTCTGCACTTCCCGTCACTGGAAGAAGACACTAGCGCTGCCGCTCACAAATCCTAAACCTCTCCATGTATAGCAACAAATTCTCAGGGTGTTTTGCCATAGTGGACTCTAGCCCCCTTTTTTTCTTTCTTTTTCCTGTCAGGACATGTAGATGTGATTAAGAGAATAGCAGATTTCACCAGCAAAAAAATTGGGGTGGTTTGTTTACAACAAATAGTAAAAAACAGTTGGTGATTAAATATGCAGAGAAATTACACATTACTTGATACACTTATTGTTGAAAGTCATCTTGATCAGATAATTCTTCTTTTAAAAAAACATTACAGAAAATAAGTTTTTATTTGTTTAAGATAGTTTTTATGCCTACTCAAGCAGTCTTTCACAAAGAGATGAGGGTTTGGGGGTTTTTTTTGAGTTTTCTTTTTTGCCCTTCCTTTCATGCTCACTGAATAAGTCATTCACAACATCTCCACCGTTACTCCTGGAAATATCCCACCACTGTAAAAGGAAAGTATCTTAGCTGAAATAAATGCTTGCAGAATAATAATAATAATAAAGACTGCCCATGTCTTTACTTTCCTTGCTGCTTATTTTACCACTCAAGTTTCAGATAAAAACGCATTTCATGCTTTATGGAATGCAATCTGTTAGAGAGCACGGACAACATACCAACTTGTGTACCACAAAATAACAAGCTTGTATGAGTGCAGGCAGGGCTGCTGTTTATGCTGCCAGATTCAAACTTTCAGTTAGATAATTTCTGGCAGTGAAAGCGCCCAGTCTGTTACTTATACACCAGTTAATCCTGACTTAGGAAAAATGAAAGTCCATTTAGGGCCTCTAAAATCTTAGCTTAACTTTTACACTGTGGTAAGAGATGATTTAGAGCATGTCACATTAAAGACTATAATTCTTCAAATCCTTCTTCTGTGTCAAGCATTGGGTCTTTAAATGCTAACACTGTGTTTTTACGCAAAAAATTCAGATTCAATACTAAGCTGAACTACAAAGCATCTTCTAGTGGACTTAGCTTAAAATTTGGTCTATTTAAGCTCATGAGAGAAAGCAGGCATTCAGTGTTGTCTCCTTTTTTCAACAGAGGAAAAAGGGATACCATGAAGAATGGCAGCCTGAAGGAAACAGACTACCCCTATGCGGTTTGAACACATCTATGTGTGTATTTAAATACGCTGATGAGAGAAGGAACGTGGTAAAGAGCATCCACCCAGGATTTCTTAGTGCAAAGGGACTTGCTTTATCTTACAGCACTTTCTTAATTTTCTGTTGTAGCACAGAGCAGCTATTTCAGTGCCTTGGCATCCAGATTATGTAATGTCATTTTAGTAAGAAGAAACAAAGCAATCTTTGGGGAGACGAGAGGCAACATGTAACCTGGCTCACCAGACCTTCCGTTTATGATTCTCTTACCCTTACAAAATAAAAAAACATCCAAGCAAAATCCCACCCTCATTTGGGGGTTTCCTCATGGAGATTTCTGAAGCTGTGCTTTTATTCATTTACGTCTCGTAAATACGTATTTTTAAAATATCACAACCTCAACTCCCTTTTCTAGCTCCATTTTTTGTTATCACAGTATCTGTTTTAATGGCTATTAAGCTACAATGTCCATACCTTATCTTTGTCAGTTAATGTATCTAATTCCACCATCCCAGAGGGAATAAACCTGAAGCTAAAGCCTGCAATATATTAAAGAATCAAGAACGCTTATGCAGAACAAACAGAGGATTTAGCTTGGATAAACAGCAGAGAGCTCAGTGTCTTTTATGTCCAGAGCTCAGGACTGGAAGAAGAAAATGACTATAAATCACCCCTGTGAAACAACATAACATAAATGTTGTATGTTTATTTAAAACTTTATACAATCATTTATCTGGGCTATAGCTCAGTTTCAAAAAGTGCTCTGCTGTAATGAGGTACTGAGTCTCGCAGTGATCAAGACCAAAATGATATATAGTCTTCAACCAGAATTTGCTTATGGGAAGAATGGAAAGCACTTAAGCAGACACCAAGTATCTATAGCTAGTAGATCAAGCGGGAGGATAATGCAATAATAACAAAAACTTTGATAAATTTTTTCCTGTTTCTCTTCAGAATACCACATTTCTTGTAATGTGACATTGTTTTGAGAGCTAAGCAGCCAGCAATCTATGCCTTAATTTTCACACTTGAATAAAGGCTGATTTGTTGTCAATGTCCAAGGTATGACATGTTGCTCCACAAAAATTAAAAAAACAGGCTAAATCTTTGTCTGGGCTTGCATTCCAAGGAGAAGCGCCCCTTAAAATACGCTGCTGTTTTTTCTCACTTACAGCGAGCACTCCTGTGAATTCATAGCTGGTACTTGCTGATTTTTTTAACTTAGGGGAAATTGAAGAGGCACTGATGATATATTTACTGCCTAAGGAGACCGACAAAAAAAAAATACAGTGCAGCTTTTACCGCAGAAGGAGTTCTTTCCCCCAGACACTTTGCACACTGGAGAGTCCAGAGGGGGGCCTGAAGTCTCCCAAATTACATCAGTGTTCGACCCCAGGGGTGCCCAACCATGAGGTGCCAGAACAGGGTTCAGCCACAACGTCGCAGTCGCAGATCATAGAATCATAGAATCATAGATGCGCCTGCCCAGCCCGGACCGAT
>NW_010272693.1:34307-36677 GCF_000690775.1 Eurypyga helias
GGCGTGCCCTTGCACACAGCAGTTCCCAACGCATTTAAATGTCATTCCGGCAGGTCTTCCTCTGCAGAAACGCGCTCTGCGACACAGGACATCCTACCCAACGCTGGGAAGGTGTCTTTGGCGGTGCCGCTTCTACTGTGGCCGCAGGCGCTGTCCCTCTCCCCAGCTCCAGCATGCAAAGCCTTTCGAAGCTGCCCGGCAACCTCCTCGCATAGGTCCCAAGCTCTCCAGTTTTTTATGACTTCCAGAGCCAATCTGGTGGCAACTTAAAGCCTAAGCTGGTCTGTGTTACCAAAAGCAGTTTGCAGGACTGCGGATTTGTTTGTGGTTCAAGAACCAGCTATTTAAAAAATAGTAAACCCAGCCACACCATTTGCACCTTGATTTTCTTATGAATTTTACTTTGTGGCCCATGAAGACAAGGGCCTCTAGAGATGGGGCTGACTGAAGCTCTGCTGACAAGAACATCAGGGGTGAAACCTTCTCTCTCTTTCTGTTTCCCCTTGACAGCGCCCTGTAAAACAGTCCTGTAAAGAGCACAGGCTCATAAATACTTCTATGCCTATGCAGCCCCGGATGTTTTCAAGCAAATATATTTATTATGTCAATAACGATAAAAAAAAAGATGACTTATTCAATAATTCATAATGGTTTCAGAGCTGCTGGAGGGTAGTGCTGCTCACTTTACTTTAGATAACTTATAAATGTAGATTATTTCCATGACAGACTGAAATTACTTTCTGGTGAATATTTATTTGAGCTTTAATTTTCTTATTTAACCCCATACATTCCAGAAAAGATGGTAGTGCTATTGTCATGATGCTTTCCCTGGCTGCAAGCAACAAAATCGCTGAGAAACATTTAATGGAAGGAAAGTTTTAAACGTTTCTCCATGCCATTGACACCAGAGAAAAATCTTGGCTTTTTTTCTTTTTTTGGTAGCTGAAACCACTTTTTCGGTCTGGCATCTGGGTGTAAACAAACACCTGTACAAGGAATAGGGAGGGCGAGGGGGGAAGTGGCAGGAGGCAGCAGCAGGAGGAGGGACCCCCACATCGACAAACTGGGCCCATGTCCCTAAGGCAGGCTGGTTTCCTTCTCTTTTTCCCTAGGTAAAATATCAAATTCAAAATATTCTGTTAAGTACTTGTCTATATGCCCAAAATCCCAACGTTTTTACTGAGTGCTGTTGTGATGATGGTTGAAGACTGAAGAAAGGATTTATTGTATTTGCAGAAAAACATACAGGGAGCAAGTTCAGGATAGCCTTTCTAGCTTGTTGTTGTTTGAAGTTAATTTTTACAAGCTACTAGGTTTTGAGTTTATTGACAATGTGTTCATATTGAAGGGGAAGCATATATTCTATGATTCTCAAATATGAAATTAATTGCTTTATTAGTTTAATTTTACACACACAAAAATATGCAACCACGGGAATCCATAAACACAGGCTGGTTAAAAATAAACCTTGCTCCAACACCGATGAAAGTTAGCAAACAAATATTTGAAAAGTTGAACTCCGTACAAATGCACAAGAAAGCCGCATGGACCCTGGTCAGAGCCAGTTTCTAGGCAGACGGGTGACAGCGGCGCGTGCCCAAGGCCCGAGCTGGGGTTGCTCCCAAGCCGAGGGCTCCCCTCCCCATCCTGCCACCGCGCTCGCCCCCACGCCCCGGCTCCCCACGCCAGCGCGGACAGAGAGCACCCTCCTGCTTTAATCGCTTAAGAAGTTACTTATGATACGCAACTAAATATTTAGTTGTGCGGAGGACAGCTTGTCACAGACAGCTTTGTTGCTAATGTATACAAATGCTGGTATGGCGCTGGCTTCCTCCCTGCGTACACAGAGCTACACACACGCTGACCACAGCCTAAATAAGCTGATTTATTTGTTTCAGTTATTTGATAAGTGCATCATACCTCAAACCCTAGGAAACCACTTTAGGAGGATTATAAGTTTTATGATGTGAAAAGATTACCCTGAGTGTGCTGAGCAAAGTTTATATTCAGGGACTGTGCAGGAGGTGAGGCATTCACAGAGGCTGGGGAAAGAGGGCTTGATAGATAGAAAAGGGATTTTCTTCATTGCTGCACCGCTTGCTGGGGTTTTTTTCTCTTTTCTTAAGTTATGAGAGTGGCTCCAGCGAGCCCCCGAGGCGTTAAGTTTGTGACTCTCCTCTGCCTTCCACTAAGCAAAGGGAATTTCAGAATCTGCACTTACGTAAAAAAAGGAGCAATCAGTTCACTGGCAAATGAAGGGAGAGGCTCGGGATTACCTGCAAGGGGGAGCTGCAAGACTCCTCCTCAACTGGGGGCTCAGCTGATCTTCCCCCTGGGGCTCCATGAGCACATCACCCCGAAGCACGTCAC
>NW_010272694.1:0-31923 GCF_000690775.1 Eurypyga helias
AATTGGCTTTTGCTGTGGTTTAACCCCAGTCAGCAACTAAGCACCACATATCCTCTCTCTCACCTAGGGAAAGGAATTGGAGGAAAAGGTAAGAAAACTGATGGCTTGAGATAAGAACAGTTTATGAATTGAAATTAAATTAAAATAAATAATGATATTACTACTACTAGATATATGTAATGAAAAATACTACTCCTAATAATGATAATAATGTGTAATGTAAAGGAAAACAGCAATACAAGAAAAATAAAGATTCAGCTGCTACTACCCGCTGACTGATGCCCAGCCAGTCCTCGAGCAGGGAAAAAAAGAGACCCCCCCAGCCAACTCCCCCCAACTTAAATACTAGGCATGACATTTTATATCATGAAATATACCTTTGGTCAGTTTGGTCAACTGTGCTGGCTATGTCTCCTCCCAGCTTCTTGTAGAGAAGAAATAGAGAGAAAGGTGCAATAGGGAAACAAAAAAAGACGATGACTTAATGTAAATATTGCTTGGCAACAACCAAAAAACATTAGTATGTTCTCATTATTCCTCTCAGCACAAATCCAAAACATAGCCACTGTAAAATACTTAACTCTACCCTAATCAAACCCAGCATAGCTGTGCAAAAATTTTACTGTTTTGATTTACAAGTTCTTTAAAAATTTCAGCTTTGTCAGCTGGCAGTGAGTATATGATTATGTTATTAATAACATAACACAGGCAGTCAGAAGATACTAGGTATGAACATGATCACAGGATCTAGTCTATCTTAGATGAGCTCAGTAACGTTTCCAGTAGAGCAATACGGAAAAAAAATGGTAGAAATTCAGGTGAAAGAGCAACATGCCCGTAGCCATACCCCATTCAGGAACTTGAAAAAGGGAGGGGAATAGAAAGTCCACTCCTCAAAGTGGTTAAAAGTAGATGTCTCCAATGTTTCCAGAGCTACATTAAGAAACTTGGATGAAGTTTATAAGAATCTTTTATGAAAGAGCTCAGAATTATGATTGGTTCCCAGAAAGGACTTACATCTGGCATAAACCTGCATTGCCTTGAATAATGAGTGTTGTGATTGCGTCTTTCTTTCTCGTTCATCATGCCATCAAGTTTATGCACTGTAGTTTCTCCTGTGTAGTGTATTAGGGATTGCAAAGGGTAGAACTGCATTTTTGGGAGCTAAGCCTCAAATTCCTTTGATGATTTCCATTTCATACCTATCTGATCCACCTCCTTGGCATTGATTTCTTAAATTGCTAGGATTTCACAAGTATCCAGTGGTCTGTGACACACTGTCAAGCTCCATCTGGAGGATTTACTTTTTTTTTTTCCTTGAATTTATACAGTTAAACTTAAAACATCTGGATGTCTTTCATGGGTTCACTGCCATTCCTGGACTTGCAATAGATGAGTGCTACACACACTTCGTGGTCCTCGGACAGTTGCAGGACATCTAACGTTAATGGGCAGCCTGGGGATTTGGTAGCAGCACATTGAGTAATTTCTCTTACCATTTAAAAGCACGTGGTCATTGCCAACAGGAAACTTAACTATGCCTGACAACTACTGCTCAGTAGTTAACCTAGTTAATGCAAGTCTGTAGGCTGGTTGGGTGAAATTGGGAGCGCCGTTTCTGATGGTGGCTGCATGTTAACTCTTTTATGAACCTTTTGGAGGCTACATGACCCGTACGAGGGCTTACTGCTAGAAATCATTTATCTCTCCGGAGCAACAGTAGGACAATGTGGTGTATGAATGAGAGGCAGAGGGGTGAGCGTTCACCTCTTTTGAAGAACGGAGATGTCACTGAGCAGTATCTGCTTTGAACTGTAAGTATATGACATACAATAGCTAGGAGAGCCTTATTGCAGTCTGAGAAACAGGGGCGCAAAGTTTTTAGCATTCTGTCAGCAACCAGTGATACATCATGTCCCAGATGACAGTCACGAGGGACATGATCAAAGATATCTTGTATTCCCTCTTGGAGGATTCAGGGACTCTTTTCTTGTTTTAAAGTTTGGGGGTTTTTTTCCTAATATATATATAGCTCGAATGCCGGTGGACCTGCTTTTTCTCCTATGTGTATTGGAATAATTAAATTTATTAATATTGTAGGCGGGAGAATAGTGCTGCCATCCATAGTTTTGTTTTACTTATGAGTAACGATGGTGCAATTTAAGGATAAAGTTTTTTATTTTTTTCTATGAGGTTTGGTTGTGCATTTACTGCTCATTGGTTTTATGATTTAAACAGAGGTGACTGAGAGGACTTTATTGTTGGACTTGGGACTCAGCTTAAGCTATAAGCTTAATGGAGTTACTTGCTATGAATTCTGTTTAAAAAAAATTCCTTGCAGATGAAGAAAGATACTTTCTAAAGTGAAGATGCAAATGCAAATGCCTACTCTGGAAGCTTGAAAAAAACCCCCAAACAAACATTGTAAGTGAAAATGAGTGTAATGTACAGAACCGTGAACATCAGGCCATCAGGGCAGAAGGAGGCACCTAAGGGACCATGCTGTTGGGCTTTGACAGGATACAATGCAGAGAGAGCTGCCAAGGCAGTGTTCTTTAGGGATGCACAACCTTCACCCAAAGTTCATGCATATGCCCTCTCTAGCAATTCTTACCTCACCAGTACAAACTGAGAATTGCATTGTGCATGCACTGAAATGCAACATGAACTATTTTGAAAAGCCTCTCAATTTTAAGCAGTGGTTTTAATGGGAGCCTTGAGCTGTGGAGTCTCTGTGGCAACGTGGCAAAACTCAAGAATCCAAATCAGTGCTTTGCTCAGGGATTTTGCGTGGTTTCTTGCATTCCCTGCATTCCCCTGGGAGCAGTATGCACAGGGCAAGCAGAATATTTAAGCTGGTAGTGCTGTGCAAACTGAAAGTTGTGAATAATAAAGAATGGCATTCTGCTCTCCTACACAAATAACAGATCCTGAAAGGCTGGAGGCAGAAAAGCTTCCCCAAATAGGGATCTACAGTCAGCATGAGAGCAAGAAGCACCACTGCCATTCCCACCCTCCTGTTTTGCCCTCTTCCAATGCAAACTCAATAGACATGTAGTTCATTACCACAGGTAGTTTTATCCACCTTTAATCACTTCATGTCCCATCTTCGCTCTTATTCTCAGTGATTGAAGTCTGGTATTTTTCCTCTTTACAGACTTACTCCTACCTTCTCTCCTGTGGTGTCTCACCCACCTTTCTTTAGAAAGATAAAAGAGCTTTTGAATTAATATAGTTTAACGAGCAGGAAAAGAAATTCAAATGTGTGGATTATAATGCTAGTTTCATATTCAGTATTTTGCTGTACATTTGTAAGAGCTATACTTTTATAACCCCTTTGTGTTGTCTTTGAGCATACACTGGGCAAATAACCACATGGACTCTGGCTATTTACTTTTCACTTTCATGTTTGTTTTCCACTTATTCTAGCAAACATGTTTACTAGGAGGAATCCCTAAGAAATCCAGCAGGTTTTTGAATCTTGTTGAATTCCACACTAGGGAGCTGATCATAGGAGTTAAACTTAACTCTGCCTATAAACAGAGTGATATTCAGTCAGAAGGAACTACTGTAACTGAAAGTTGGAATATAAAAGATTCACAGTAAAGTGCTGCTAAATCTCTACAGGTTAAAATAAATATCATTACAAAATAATTGTTTCACAGTTAATGTAGAACAAAGATTTTGGTGAAGCAAGCATGTAGGCAGTTTCAGTAAAAGAGACGAATTAATCAAATATCTTATTTGCTACCAAATTGCTGCCTGTCCATGACAGAATCAATTTTGCTGCTGCTTTTCTCATAGGGAACTCTCATCAACATGTGCCACTGCTTGGAAGAGATAATACAGTTGTTGGCCTTGGCAAAGTTCTAACAGGACTTGAGCTAGGTTACACCTTCAAATACAGTGTTCTTTTCATTGATCTCTAATTCCATCTACCATGTAACCCCAGGGAGGCAAGACTAATTAGTGAGCCCTTTAAATGTGTTACACTATTTGTCAAGTCTGGCCCATTCTGTGGTTGATTTCTGCCCCATTACACCAATGATAGGGAAAACTTGGTCCTAACAGTGGTATTATTTTCATGACTAAATTTTGCCTTATCATCTTTCAGGCATAATAATATTTGCTAGAATTGTGCAGATGTGCACCATAGCCTACTTACAATGTCTATTTGAGCACTTGATTACACAGCAGAATGGTTTCTTCACTCTAATGCCTTTCTGTGCTGCCAGTTGCCTTGGCTGGTTGGAGACCCCCAGGGAGAATTTCATTGCCGCGGAGGGGGAAACTCAACCACTACTGAATTTTCTTAGTGCCACTTTCTGCCTCTGGTATGGGACATGTTAGGACTGAAATGAGCTGCAGAGATCAAAACTATTCCATTTCAGTTTCTGAGTGAATATTTTCTGACAGTACACTGGACAGCAGTGAGGCACAGTCCTGCATGTAGATTGTAGTCAAGTATATGTTTGCTTTAGGCTAATTTATCCACTTAGAAGGAAAAAGAAGTTGACCTATGGACAACAACATGCTGTTCTAACTAATTCTGGTATCTGAGCCAGCTTATTTAGAGCTAGAACAGCTACCAATACACTACCCTGCAGGCTACAATATTGATGTATGCTGGAGTGTGAAGCCTGAGGATCATTTTGACTGAAGCACACTTCACTTAATATTTCTGTGAAATCAGGATACTGGCCCAAAGCAAATGTATAGGGGAATGTGAGGCTGGGAGTAAGACTCGCTCCTTCAAAGGAGAGAATAGGAATCCCCCTGCATGCGTCCACTCTGTCCTGCACATGTCTGGGAACAGTGGAGTGGTTGGGAACCTGGTCCCCAGCCCTGTGAGCCTCTGACTCATGAGGAACTGGGAAATAAGGCAGCTGGGTCCCACCGAGTGGGATGGGTGCAGAAATGTGGCTTTTCTGGGGTCTGGTTGCTGTGGACTGCATCCCCTCATCTAGCAACAGCAAAAGGGGAAGGGGAGGCAAGGCGGCAAGTTGGAGGGTAGGTGTCTCGCTATGTCCTCTCTGGGAATATGGGAAGAAAATGTCAGTCCTATCAAAGTGAAGTGTAAACAAGCCATTAGTTTCCCTTGCCTCTGGGAATATGTATCCAGAGAAAGAGAGAAGGATAAATAAGGAAGGTATGTTAAGGATCAGAGGAAAAACAAACTACTGTGATATTTATATCATGTTTCAGTGATTTGACATTGAACCACAGAAATGGATTGTTTTATTTTTTCACTGTCTGAGGCAAGATTTGCCTCATACTTTCATTATGGATAAATTCACCATTTGGATTTCCTTTCCCAGGCAGTTGAAGAATCACTACAGTTATCTTAGAGTGGAATGGTGGATATTGCTTCCAAAAAGTGTGTTATATTGGTCAACTGGGTCAAACTTCTTCTTTTTATTGCTCGTGACACCAAGACCCATATTAGTACATATCTAGCTTAATGTGTGAGAGAGGGCAATTGATTCTATCAGCTGACCTGGTACTTCTGTATGTACTTAAATCAAAACTATAATCATGGAGTTACTGTCATTTTAGCTTATGAAATTTATTTATTGCCTTCACATTACCATTTTATATCTCTTTAGAGCTTGATGATTTGATTTTTATGTTTATTTATTTGTATTATTTTATATTTCTCATTTATTAATTTGTACATCATCTATTGCAACTTTAGCTGGGAGCTATTTTTAGGAATATGGCTTTTTCTGGGGAAAATCAAGCCTGGCCTCTAGGAACTGTTGGCAATGCATCCACAGGAGGCAGTTAAAGACAGGAGCAGTCCAGGATGAAGTTTCTCTTGCATTAGAAGTTCGTAGGAATGGAAGTTACATGTTCTTTTGCCTCATAGAGAGCTGGCAGAGTTGTTACACCAAATGGCAGCCCAAGACTATATGGCACAGAGGTTACAGCACCTAAAATGACATTGTACCCTGACATGGCTGCATCTTAGTTTATTGAGCCCAGCCTCATAAAACCCAACACATCAAGACCATTGGCTGCCATATCACAGTAGCCAATATGTTCTTGTAATATCCAGACCAGTTCTGCCTAGAGATACGGATAAATTCAGCAAGTCTCAAAGATGTTGTGAAGTCACCTTTTCACTTTCCTTCCTTATTGTACTAGGCTCAATCTCAGAAAACTTGAGAAACAAGGTGCTTGAAAACAGGGAGCCTGTCTGAAGAGCTCACTGAAACCATGTATTTACAGACCACTGGAGTTCTCAGCTACTACCTGTGTATGTGATTTCACTCGTAACTAGCTCCCAGGCAATACCAGTGAGTACTTTGAAGTCAGAACTGAAAATCTAGGGTTAGTTGTGTGACCCAAGAAAATTATTTATTCCTAGAGTCTATTCCTGTTGTGTTTTTTAAGCACTGGAAGACACTGGGCCATCATATTGCACTTCTACAGAAGTTTCCATGTACTCGCCATGAGCAATACTAAG
Source organism: Eurypyga helias (assembly GCF_000690775.1). NCBI lineage: Eukaryota > Metazoa > Chordata > Aves > Eurypygiformes > Eurypygidae > Eurypyga > Eurypyga helias. The sequence goes on from NW_010272694.1 coordinate 6,470, forward strand.
TAGATTACATTGCAGAAATCTGATCTGAAATCTACTGAAACATGTTTAGCTGGCATGAGCCAGAATAATATTGTTAAATGGCGTTAAAAAATTGCTGTGCATACATTAATTTCAGACAATATGCACATTATCTTAAAAAACTCCCAGTTCCAGAAAAGAAGATTACATGACAGATTATTCAGCACTAAGATGAATGATGATGCTTTTTCTGCTTTTGACATGCAATAAAGTCGATAGGACAAAGCACAAAGTCAACTAACATTGGAAAGATATGTACATATCCTAAATTAGCGTAGGTCCCAAGTGGGTAGCATCTACATAATGACCAGTGCTCAGACATTCAGCTGTATCCTTGGGATGTTGTTTTACTAAAGGGATTTGAACATTTCTGGCTTCCAGGAGATAAGAGATGCCTGCAGCTGTTGGAGAGGACAAGTTTAAATTTCCTTTTTGAAAATTACTTTTTTCACCTAGCAGCCATTGGGTTCCTGAATTGACATGGTGACTCTTTCAGCCTTTTCTGATTCATGGAGGGTCTTTTTTGTCTTGGCTTTTGAAGAAAGAATGATAGACTGAAAATGCTCCCAAATGACTATCCTTGCATAAGATCTCTGCTCAGTGCTTAGGTTTTAATTTAGTGTTTAATATCCCTCTAGTCAAGCCTGGTGCAGGCAAGCCCATTAACATTGCTGCCTTTCCAGACTTCATTCTTCATGGCTATCCACTCTGTTAGGCAGCTGCTGAGTTCTGTGCTCTGGCAGTTCATCACAGGGTTGGTTATCACGTTTCAGGCTTTCCCATACACAGATTAATTTCTTTTATGGACTTTTCTTTTCACCTTCTTCATCTATAAATCTTGGCTATTTTCTCTCAAGGTTAGGCTATTTCAGGCTATGGATTGAGCATCAAGAGGTGACTCAGCTTTTGCACTGCTGGTGGAAAGGTGTTCCTTAAATCCTCCATCCATTTTTGTAACTATCTGTGAGGAAAGCAAGAGGATGAATCACATTTCCAGAGAGCATGTGTAAAAATGGGATGCAGTTTTGATTAACCTACCCTGCACGCTTAGGGAGGATTTTTCCTATGGATTCATACACCAAAATGGTGGCTTTATAGTTGTAGTAGATTGGTCTAGTTTCTAGGGGGTCAGATTTAGTTTACTGAACTAATATTAACTAAAAACATTATTTGGATAGCAGTCTGTGGACTTAGTAAGCCTAAGTCCAGTGCTTAACCTGGGCACGCTATCAGTGAAATTTTAGGCACCTGCCTGAAAACAGAGGCATAAGTCTTCTTACCACAACTAAATATCTGACAAAAACAAGGAGCAGGGTAGGCCTTTCAAGACATGCAGAAGGAAGCCTACTGGGCTTAGGCACTTGTCACTCTCCATAAGCAGAGAGAACTCAGGAGACTCCAAAGAACTATACGATCTACTTAACTTAGGTCTCTATCTTTTCTGTTGAGAGAAACAGGGAACCAGGTGGAAAAGTCTGTCCACTAAGTATCTCACCATATAGCCCTCCTCTGAAATGGATGGTGAGTGATCTAAGTTGTCCCAGGTGAGTGACGCAAACACAAGGATCTCAGGTGAAAAGAAGGCATCATTTTTGCTGCTGCACCACTATTGTGATGCTAAGGGTATACTTCACTTCCTCTAGATTTTATGCTTCTTTGAGAAAATTAGACAGAAGTCAAGGAAGGATTTAGTCAGGGTTTAAGTGTTTAACTCCTCAAACATGAGTTTCAACAGGGTTTTAGGTGGTCATAGTCACCAATTTATCAGAATACATGCTTTGAGTATGTGTTAATTGTCGTGGTTTAACTCCGGCTAGCAAAATACCACAGATTAAGACAACTTCCAGACTAAATCAGGGGATACAAATTAATTTAGGTATCACAAAGCTTTAGCAGCTTTGGATGACCTGCAGAACTCATATACTGGATGTGTATTTGAGGCTTTATATGGGTTTTAGGTGTCAGTCTATGTACCAGATTAGTTAGAATTAGGTAGACCTCATATAACATTGATTTTATTGTGGTTGGTTTGCTAGTCTCTGATACTCTTATAATGTTTAAAAGATCTGATTATTCTTGTGAGATAATTTTCATATAAACTTTTTACAAATTATTCATAAACTCCAAGATTTGTGGCCAACAGCTTGATGTTCAAGTGGAGACCAGTGAGAGCAGTGTTCCTCAGGGATTGGTATTGGGACTGGCACTGTTTAACATCTTTGTTGGTGACATGGACAGTGGGATTGAGTGCACCCCCAGCAAGTGCCAATGACGCCAAGCTATGTGGTGCAGTGGACACTCTGGAGGGAAGGGATGCCATCCAGAAGGACACTGACAGGCTGGACAGGTGGGCTCATGCAAACCTCATGAATTTCAGCAAGGACAAGTGCCAGGTCCTGCACATGGGTCAGGGCAATCCCCAGCACAAGCAGAGCCCAGGTAGAAAATGGCTTGAGAACACCCCTGAGGAGAAGGTTTTGGGGGTGTTGGGTGATTAGAAGCTCAACATGACCTGTCAATGTGCACTTGCAGCTGAGAAAGCCAACCATATCCTGGGCTACATCAAAAGAGGTGTGGCCAAGAAGTCGGGGGAAGTGATTCTCCCTCTTTACTATGTTCTGGTGAGACTCCACATGGAGTACTGTGTCCAGCTCTGGGGCCCTCAACATAATAAGGATATGGAGTGGTTGGAGTGAGTCCAGAGGAGGCCATGAAGATGATCAGAGGGCTGGAGCACCTCTGCTATGGTGACAGGCTGCGAGAATTGGGGTTGTTCAGCCTGGAGAAGAGAAGGCTCTGGGGGACACCTCATAGCAACCTTCCAGTACCTAAAGGGGTCTACAAGAAACCTGGGATGGGGGCAGGGGGACGGGACTTTTTACAAGGGCTTGTTGTAACAGGACAAGGGGCAATAACTTTAAACTGGAAGAGGGGAGGTTTAGATTGGATAGAAGGAAGAAATTCTTTCCAGAGTGGATGCTGTGGTGCTAGAACAGGTTGCCCAGAGAAGCTGTGGATGCCCCATCCCTGGAAGTGTTCAAGACTAGGCTGGATGAGGCTTTGAGCAACCTGGTCTAGTGGAAGGTGTCCCTGCCCTGCCCATGGCAGGGGTGTTGGAACTAGATGACCTTTAAGGTTCCTTCCAACCCAAATCATTCTATGATAAATTAAAACCTGAGACCTTGTAGGTTAGGTATCTTACTCTATCAGACTGATGTGTGCCTATGGCAAAGCAAGGAGATAAACTAGGTCTTAAAAGCCACAAGCTGTTGGCCAAAACAGTGGCCTCCCAACCTGCGAAGGGCAATGAGCAACTACTGCTCCAATACGATTTTTCATATGCGGTTTTTTTTTCTTGTGATTAAAGGATATTTCTTTACTAGTTTCTTTTCTGTGTCCTATTTCTGCACCTGGACCTTCTCATGTGTTACCTACATAGCTCTGAATTCTGTTTCAGGCATAAAACTGTCAGTCTTCTTCAGAAATTTTGTTTAGAGGGCATAAATTCCTTTCCACTCTCATGCCCTCACCTTGAACTTTTTTTGTGTGGAGATTGTAGAGTAACTGGAAATAATATAGTAAAATAAGAAGGGGTAGGGCAGTGAAAGATTCTTCTTACAGGCAAGATACAGACATTGTAGGCTGCTCTGGGTGCTGCATAGCTAGCTTTGGTGAATACGGCTTGGTGGAATGTAAAACCACATACAAGAAAAATGTTAGCACAATAATTTAGAGGTTATTTGAACAGAGAGTATGTTTCTGTTGTATTCTAGTGGAAAGGCCAGAGAAATATTAATAAATGTTATCTCATTGATTTTGGAATTTTACTACGAATATAGTAGTGCTAAATCATAGAATCACAGAATCACAGAATGGTCAGGGTTGGAAGGGATCTCTGGAGATCATCTAGTCCAACCCCCTGCCAAGGCAGGGTCATCTAGAGCAGATCACACACGAACACGTCCAGGCAGGTTTTGAATATCTCCAGAGAAGGAGACTCCACCACCTCTCTGGGCAGCCCCTTCCAGTGCTCTGGCACCCTCAGAGTGAAGTTTTTCCTCAAGTTCAGGTGAAACTTCCTGTGCTTCAGTTTTTGCCTGTTGCCCCTTGTCCTGTTGCTGGGCACCACTGAGAAGAGCCTGGTCTCATCCTCTTGACACCCACCCTTTAGATATTTATAAGCACTGATGAGATCCCTGCTCAGTCTTCTCCAGGCTAAACAGAGCCATGTCACTCAGCCTTTCCTCATAAGGGAGATGTTCCAGTCCTCTAATCATCTTCATACCCTCCTCTGGACTCTCTCCAGTAGTTCCCTGTCTTTCTTGAACTGGGGAGCCCAGAACTGAACACAGCACTCCAGATGTGGCCTCACCATGCACAGTAGAGAAGGAGGATGACCTCCCTCAACCTGCTGGCCACACTCTTCTTAACGCACACCAGGATACCACTGGCCTTCTTGGCCACGAGCGCACAATGCTGGCTCATGGTTAACCTGCTGTCCCCCAGCACTCTCGGGTCCTCCTCTGCAGAGCTGCTTTCCAGCAGCTCAACCCCCAGCCTGTACTGGTGCATGGGGTTTTTCCTACCCAGCTGCAGGACTCTACACTTGTCCCTGCCTAACTTCATTCAGTTCCTCTCTGCCCAACTCTCCAGCCTGTGAGATATCGAACAGGTCTCGCTGAACACTGAGATATTTATCACCAGTGTGAAAAACGCTTGATCAATTTTTTTTTTTTTTTTTTCCTAGAGAAGTGGGGTGACAATGCAGACATGTCTTCAATATGTGCTGGGAGGGTTGTGAGAAAGATCAAGTTCCATTCTTGAAATCAAGCATGTTGCTTGTGGTAGAGGAAGGTACAAATAAATGCATTCACATTGAGAAAAATACTTTGAGAAATGCTGTAGGTGGTAAAGCACAAAGCTGCACACTGTAGGTGGTAAAGCACGAAGATTCAATGAGCATGGAGATATGCTTGCTGAGATTAAGGAAATCAAATATTTCAGATCAGTCTCTAAAAATGACATGAAAATATTAACCGCTATTACTTATATTATTATCCAAAGATTTGCAGACTGAAACGTGTCCTTACTGAAAGGTAAGATGCAGTTGCAGTGGAGTTACAGAGCAGCGAGGACTGGGAGTTGTAATAAGAACACTGACATTTTGAGAGTGATTACTGGGATTCATACCATAAATACCAGTTTGCAGATGACTAAACTGAGGACTAGACCTTTTTACCACATGTGGTAAGGTGAAACGGGAGACCTGAGACCGCCTCACTCTCAATCCTACCTCTGTCTGCTACCAGTTTGTCTTTTAGTACAGAGAAATAACATTCTATTTTACACTATTTGCTATTCAGTAATGAAATAATGAATAAACAAATCTTCCCTGTAGTAGCAGAGACCAGGAAATGAAAATTAAATTGTGATCTGTTTTGGTCTCAAATATTTCCCAGTTCTATTAATGCAAAAAAGGTTTTACCTATTCGAGCTGTGCAGGGCAATATGTAGGTAGAAGGACCTTTATGCATTAACTTCAATTTTTATTCTGGTTTTAAAAATTAGCTTTGAATTCTATGTTAATTATCTCAAAAAAACATTCAGAGATGATGGTAGATATATGAGATCCATGATGATAGAAACATGTTGCCATAGACACAACTATTCAATATGAGAGTGAGACACTGCTGCTTAAAGAAACTCACTGAAGTTGTATTTCACAATACCCTGAAGTTATACAGTTGTGAAAAATTAATTATAATTCTTTCACTGGAGTGGTGGTACCGTAATGTTGATTCTAAAATACTCAACAAGCTATTTCAGTGCAGAGAGCTGTCAATTGACAGAGAAAACATATATCAGAAGTTCTGAGAAATGTTTACAAGTTTTAATTATAGCAGGTGACCAACATTTCTGAGCATTGCATAGCTTAATTTTGAGTTTTAAGAGCTTCAGTAATAGCTTCAGCATTTCTGCATCTCTTACAAAAATCTGTCTCATAAACTGACATGAAATTCCACTACCTGTAGAAAACAGGGCAAGAAGCAGAGAACAATGTAAAGCCAAAGTATGAAATGTCAGCTTTCTGTTACAGACAGAACTGGGGAGTGGCAAGCTTTTCCAGATTGCTCCAGTCTTGCGCTTTTTTTGGGTGTGGATTAGCAAGGAGATACATATGGACCAAGGGCAGAAGGCCTAGGCTGTCATCCAGCCTGACTTCCTGGGCAGAACTCCACTGAAATCAGCAGGCAGCAATCATCTGCCCATTTAGTGTATTTTGCGGTTTGGCTTGATTTTCAAGAGTGTTGTGTACAGCAGCAGCGTCCGTTAATAAGCAGATTTCTGAACGAATGTTTAGAGAGATACATTCTTATAATCACAAACGAAAAACCTCTGCATAGAATCATAGAATCATAGAATGGTTTGGGTTGGAAGGGACCTTAAAGATCATCTAGTTCCAACCCCCTGCCATGGGCAGGGACACCTTCCACTAGACCAGGTTGCTCCAAGCCTCATCCAGCCTGGCCTTGAACACTTCCAGGGATGGGGCATCCACAGCTTCTCTGGGCAACCTGTTCCAGTGCTCCACCACCCTCTCCATGAAGAATTTCTTCCTGATATCTAATCTAAACCTCTCCGCTTTCAATTTAAACGTGTTACCCCTTGTCTTGTCACTACAGGCCCTTGTAAAAAGTCCTCTCCCAGTACCCTTGTAGGCCCCCTTCAGATACTGGAAAGCTGCAATGAGGTCTCCTCGGAGCCTCCTCTTCTCCAGGCTGAACAAGCCCAACTCTCTCAGCCTGTCCCCATAGCAGAGGTGCTCCAGCCCTCTGAGCATCTTCATGGCCTCCTCTGGACTCGCTCCAAGTGGTCAATATCCTTCTGATGTTGTGGGTTCCACAGCTGGATGCAGTACTCCAGGTGGGGTCTCACCAGAGCAGAGTACAGGGGCAGAATCCCCTCCTTCGACCTGCTGGCCACACTTCTCCTGATACAGCCCAGGATACGGTTGGCCTTCTGGGCTGCCAGCGCACACTGCCGGCTCATCTGCCAACCATTAAATTTATTTCTCATTACCTTATTACATCACAGGTTTTGTGAAGGGCCAAGAGTCATCAAAAGTGAGGAGATGAGCTACAATAGTGTGTTGGTTTGGTGAAGGATGGAAAAAAGCCCTTACTATGTTGTATGTTTATTTATTTATTTCACTTATTTCTCTCTCTTCAGACTTAGTTTACAAAAAATAAACAGCAGTATTGCATCTCTCCAACTCACAAAAGACTAACCCACATGCATTCTTCTGTTTTGTAGACATGACTCACCTCTCACAACAGATCCTTCTATCCTCCTCACTTGTGATAAGAGAAACATCTTTTTATAGTCCAGTTTGATTTGTCTTGCTGAATCACTAAGAAGCAAATGTTAGTGGCCTTTCCTTAGTTCTCACTGATAAATACAAACTGCCCTCCTGCCCTTCAAATGTACTTCCACTACAGACACACACAATATTTCTATCATCCAGATCAGGACCAAACTCCCTGACTTTCTGAGCAATCATTAGTTGTTGTACACTTTCCATCATATTTGCAGTGTTTATGGGAGTAAACTTCACATAGGAACCAAATCAGGAAACCACACTTGGATTAAAGGTACCCAAGAACTGTGAACTTGCATGAAATTGTTCAGATGACAGTATTCTTTTTTTCAGAATACTATCTGATAATTGAATGATGCTACACTGTACCCAGTATCCCAATCATTGTGACTGGACAAATATTCACAAACACCTCTTAGGGTGTATTTCAATATGTGGATTCCACTATGAATGTGGTGATAGGCAGGGGCAGAAAAATGTACTCTCAGACTGTATTATTTTGCTTTTGTAGAATAGCTAAAGTAGAGCTGATAATCTGCCAAAAGAGTACCAGGGAGCATCAACTCTATAACTCAGGTTTACCTACAAATTCGCTATTATGGTATGTGCATTAACATTTATATCTTAAAGAACACAATAAAATTCTTTGAATTTTTTTTTAATTTAGTATTGACTGTAGTAGAGATAGATTTTTACTCATCGTGCATCATATTTTACTCTGATTTTATTTAGTCTTTGGGCCTGATTCTCATATTTTATAGGACTGTAGATCTGTATGATCCCATTGGTATTATATGGATACTTGTATTATGATTGACAGTAGACTGGCTTTGTTTTCCTAAGAAATTTGATGTTATATTTTGTTAATGTGTGAAATGGGGTATGCTATAACTTCTTTGGGTCAAGGGGAGTGCTATTTCTAAAACTATTTAAATAAAGTATTAAGGGAACAGAAAATTTTTCTCTTGGATAAGTATGTCTCTAGTCAATTGATATTCTGCTGTCAGCATGCATGTCTCTCAGTCTTGTCCTCCATGCAAAAGAGATATTGACCCTGTGTACTACACTGAGAATAATTTTGCATATAATAGATGCAATAACAAAGTGTTTATAGAAAGCCCCATGGCCAGAAAGATTGCCAGAGATTTTTAGCTTTTATAAATGGTTATAGAGAAAGCAGTGCTAAAAGCAGTTAGCTCGTGAAATATCATCAGATTATAGCAGTAATTTGCATTTTATAAGATGTTTCAACTGAAGACATTATCTGAATTTATCTGATCTTCACTACATGTGACTCAAGGGAATATTGAGGTGAGAAGAGGATGCCTGTGGAAGAAATGTGCAAGGCATGGTATTTGTCGTGGTTTAACCCCAGCTGGCAACTAAGCACCACACAGCCGCTCCTTCATTGCCCCGCAGTGGGGGAAGGGAAAAAGTGAGAAAACTCTTGGGTTGAGATAAAGAGAGTTCAATAGGTAAAGCAAAAGCTGTGCACACAAGCAAAGCAAAACAAGGAATTCATTCACCACTTCCCAACGGCATGCAGGTGCTCTGCCATCTCCAGGAAAACAGGGCTCCATCATGCCTAACAGTTACCTGGGAAGACAAATGCCATCACTATGAACTCCCTCCCCCTTCCATCTTCTTCCCCCAGCTTTATATGTTGAGTATGTCATGATATAGTATGGGACATCCCTTTGGACAGTTGGGGTCAGCTGTCCCAGCTGTGTCCTCTCCCAACTTCTTGTGCCCTCCCCAACCTACTCACTGGTGGGGTGGGATGAGAGGCAGAAAAGGTCTTGACCCTGTGTAAACACTGCTCAGCAATAATAAAAACATCCCTGTATTATCAATACTGCTTTCAGCACAAATGCAAAACATAGCCTAATACTAGCTACTGTAAAGAAAATTAACTTTTCCCCAACTAAAACCAGCACCACACTTTAAAAGGAAACATCTAACTGTTCGGAAATCATAGAACTGGCTAAATATCAGTGCAAAAATGTTCTTTAACTGCTGAGAAAAAATACATTTGCTAACATACTAACAGTGTAAAGTGTTTCTATTTCATATGCAAATTGAAAATATTTTGGGTGTTGAGATAAAATTTTCAGTTATAAAAAGTTGAAGTGAATAATTTTGACTTTCTAGTGTGATTTTGATAATATTAAAATTATCTAGTTTGGTGCTGTCCATATTTGCTTCATAATATTTAAATTTTATGATATGGTAATATTGGATTTTTTTCATATAGTCAGCATTTTTCTTTGCAGAAACCAAACATCCCAATGTGTTAAATTGAAAAAAAAAAACTCTTAGGACATTTTCACACACTCTCCACAGATGAAGTCACTGAAAAGAGTCTGATGTCTAGATAGAAATAATCCTGCTTTGTCCACATTTGATGTATTTCCTTCAACCTAGAACAGAGTAACATTGACAATAGTTGTTTGGTCAATACTTATTGGGCATTACTACACAGTGGCAAATTAAAAAAGTTATCTTTTTTATTAGGACCCCGTTAATTACAGACACTAAAGTGATGAGGTCTAACTGCTGAGACAGGCCTTCTCAACTGTTTTCAGAAGCAGAGGATGAAATTCTCAAAAGCAACAGTGGTTTCAAAACCGTGTTGTCAGATTAGCTGAACATGATTTAGAGGAAGTGGGTTTTTCCACTTGCTGCTAGGGAATACTTTTGTTTCAGGAATCCTGTTTGAAAGCAGATATCATTCACTACTTTAGCAATTTAGAAATAATATTTCAGTTGCTGTGTAGGAGGCATAGAGGGATGTAGCAGAAAGGGGGGAGGGAACAAGCACAATCAGTGCTCTTCTCATTATGATAATATGTATATGAAATTAACCTCTTAATGGTTCGAAAAAGTTCATTTTTATATACATGTTTACATGTATGTATGTATGCATATATATGTGTATGCATTTCCCCATTTTTAGTGTTGTCTAAGTTTTTTAATTCATCATGAGTCCCTAGTGTGGATGAGAAAATTGCATTACACCTGATGTGTAATGTCAGCAACAATAGAGTCAATCAGTTTGTAAGTGACAGAAGGTCATGAAGGATGAAACCTTTTTATCAAGTCATTTTTATTCCTGGATGCCTCACTTCAAGAGGGCAATGCAATTAACAGCCATTGATGAGGTTGCAGGGTAACATACAGAAAGGGTAAAGTGAAAGACATAGGTAATGGTGCTGTTTCTGAGAAAGACATTGACCCCAAAATTTTTCTGTAATTAATTTGTATTTTAAAAAATAAATACTACTCTAGAGATAATAATGGAAGGGCAATCATAGATTCATGGGATGGTTTGGTTTGGAAAAGACCTTCAAATATCATCTAGTCCAACCCCCCTGCCTTGGACAGGGATGTCTTCCACTAGATGAGGTTGCTCAAAGTTCTGTCCAAGCTGACCTTGAACACATCCAGTGATGAGGCATCCACAGTTTCTCTGGGTAACCTGTTCCAGTGTCTCATCACCCTCATCATAAAAAATTTTCCAATTATGTCCAATCTAAACCTACCCTCTTTCAGTTTAAAACTATTACCCCTTGTCCTGTCATTACAGATCTTGGTTCTTATAATACCCCTTTAAATACTGAAAGGCTTCAATAAGGTCTCCCCGGAGCCTTCTCTTCTCCAGGCTGAACAAGCCCGATTTTTGCAGCCTGTCGCCATAGCAGAGGTGCTCCAGCCCTCTGAGCATCTTCGTGGCCTCCTCTGGACTTGCTCCAACAGGTACATGTCTCTCTTGTGCTGGAGACCCTAGAGCTCTAGGTGGGGTCTCACCAGAGCATAGTAGAGGGGGAACATCACCTCCCTTGACCTGCTGACTACACTTCTTATACAGCAGAATATGGTTGCCCTCCAGTTTTTTATCCACCAGTACCCACAGGTCCTTATCTGCAGAGCTTCTCAATCCATTCTTTCTCTAGTCTGTACTGATAGCGATGATCAGGACAGTACTGGTGATCAGATACTGCTGCAGGATCTTACACTTGGTGTCACTGAACTTCATGAGGTTCACATTGGCCCACTCCTCAAGCCTCTCAAGGTCCTTCTGCATGGCATCCATTCCCTCCACTGTATCAACTGCCCCAGTCAGCTGGGCGTCATCTGCAAATTTACTGAGAGTGCGCTCAGTCCTACTGGCTGTGTCATTAATAAAGATCCTGAGCAGTACTGGTCCTAGTGTGGGCCCCTGAGGGACACCACTTGATACTGATCTCTGTTTGGACATTGAGCCATTTACCGCAACTCTTATGAGTCTATCCAGACAATTCCTTATCCCTCTAATAGCCCATCCATCAAATCCACATCTCTCCAATTTAGAGAGAAGGACGTGGTGTGGGTCCCTGTCAAAGGCCTTACAGAAGTCAAGGTGGAAGTCATCAATTCCTCTTCCCCTTATTCAGCGACACAGTCACTCCATCACTTCATAGAAGGCCAGCAGATTTGCCCATAGGGATGATTTGACCATTGTGAAACCATGTTGGCTGTCTGTAATCACCTCCCTTTCATCCATATGCTTTGACATCATTTCCAGGAGGATCTATTCCATGATCTTACCAGGCACAAAGGTGAGGCTGACAGGTTGGTAGTTCCCAGGGTCCAACTTTTTGTTCTTTTTTAAGATGGGGGTGATATTTCCCTTTTTCCAGTCACTGGGTACTTTTCCTGACTGCCATAGCTTTTCAAATATGATGTAGAGTGGCTTATCAGCTACATCTGCCAGTTCCCTAAGGACCATGGGATGAATCTTGTTGATTCCCATGGACCTGTATATATACAGCTGAAAATGTTTTGCCTTGATGAGTAAAAGAGGAGCTGAAATAAGTAATGAAATAATTGTTAAAACTCCACAGAAAAAACCTCAGTCATGGAAGTTTTTGCTGACTTTATTTTTCCTACTAAGATGAATTTTTGAAGTCTTAGTCTGGGGATTATTTTTATGACTTGAATGGTTCTAGAGGAAAAGTATCTAGGTTGGCCAGGTGTCTTCAGATGTTGGGATTCACAGGTCCCAGAGGAGATACAGATATAGTATGCATCACCAGCTTCCACAGACATAAGTTGCTGACAAGAGTTTTTGTACTATTAGGTGTATAGTTATACATAAATAATATGGGTGCCTGATTTAAGACACTTGTCTTAGATTCCATTGACAAATTGGCAAATTGTATTTGTAAAAGCCCTGATTACAAGAGGATTATGTATTTGCACCTGCAGAGGTACATTATTTTGGTTTATTTGGCTGCATTTGAAAGAGGATTCTCTCCACTAAGAATTTTTCTTTCTTCATTTTTGTAATATAATTATTCTGAATATTATTTTCTTTTATTTTTTAAAGAAAGAAAGTAGATTAGATTTATTACTTTATTAGAATAATTAGATTACCTATTTATTCTTTACTGAACCCAGTAATTTGCTTTTTACTCATAAGGCTTCTACAAATATCTTGACTCTTGATTTGAAATCATTAAAACATAGAAAATATACTAATTCCCTTGTAAATGAGTTCACTCATTAATTATTCTTTGTTTTCAAATGCTATGCAGGTTTGAAATAACTTTTCAAGAACTGGCTAAATTTAAACACCCTTGCAAAACAAGGTGTTTATCTCATTGATCATATTTCCAGCTGAGGTTTGTTAACATATTAAACTAATAACTCTAATCAAATTAATGAAGAGGAATAGTTTCAGCCCAGCTAATGAATATCCATCACTGTACTTTCCATCGTAAAACCTAACACTTTGCTTGTTTTATGAAAATACTGGCTACATCAAAAAAAAAAAGGCCTAAACCTATGTTTTTATGAAAGCATAGGTTTCTTTCACTGTTAGGCAATTTTATATAATATTTTTCAATCTAACAATATGTTCCCTTTAAATAGTTTCCTCAAGTAAAATCACAGTACGAAAAATAAAATCCTAGGTGTTTTAACACATACAGGTCTTTATGAAGTACAATACAAAATCAAGTTGTTCTTATGCAAATTTATAAGAAGAGCTCCCCCCCCATACAAAAAGACTACAATAATCTGCTGGATGATAATTTCTGGAGATTTATTTTTAAGTACTGAAATAAATGCAGTTGAACTTTGGAAGTTCATTCCTTCTTCATTCATGCTGTTACCATGGAAATGTGGATTTTATGCTTAAATGAATTAGCTTAGTTCATAAATTATAGTTCATAAATTATAAAAGTAAAATGTTAATTCATAACTGGGGAGTGATGGCAAATCATGAGAAGATAGACTAATTTTCCCCAAGTTTCTTTTTCTCCAGGTTTTTTCAAACAATCACGATAAATGATTTTTCTGGAGGAAAACAAGCAGAGGCTTCTAATTGTCTTGACTTTTTACCTTGTCTGGAGCTCTGCATCTATCTGGCCTGAATCACATCAGTGTGTATCAGAAAGGCCCAACAACCTTGTTTATTAGCTTCCGTAGGGAAGAACAGTGAAGATGATACTTCCTTTTTTATTTTGTTCTTGGTATTCTGTCTCACAAACATGTACTTTGCATAGAAGCGTATATGTGTGTATATCTCTGTATATGTGTGTGTATATACCAAAATACAGAATAAATGGGAATCTGCTACGCACACTGCTATCAAGGTGATGGTCTTATCTTACAAAGGTGAAAGTAGGAAGAGCACCATGCACAGATGGCAAGCTTCAGCGTACATTTGCTCTTCCAGCACGTCAAAACTATTGAGTTTAGGGCTTCATGTCTTTTCTGATAATTTATCCATCATTATGGCACCTCCCAGAAGTGGAAAATTAAAAAAAACAAAACAAAAACCACAAACAAAAAAACCCCACCAAAACAAAAAACCAAAACACACCCAAAACAAACCCCAACACTCCAGAAAGAACACTTTCGCTAAATTAATCTCATTTGGATAAAAGAAGGTACATTCCTGTTGATGATCTTGATGTAGCGCTTAGGACATGGTTTAGGGCAGACTTGGCAGTGGTAGGCTGAAGGTTGGATTCACTGATCTTAAAGGTCTTTTCCAACCAGAACAATCCTATGATTCTATGAATTTATCTTCTTGATCTTCACAGAAATATTCCCATAAGAATGAAGGACCATCTGAAGCAAAGATTGTTTCCCCTTCATGAGATTTTGAAGGACAGGCTAGACACACACTTGCCAAGAATAGCCCATGTGTGGTTAGTCTGCCCTCAGCAAGGACAGACAGATAATCTGCTGGGATTCCAGGTTGCCATGGCCTTTAACATGACAGTGTGTGGAAATGCCTTTTCGAAGACGTTATCGTGAGAACACAGGTCAAGAAGAAAGGCAGCTGTTCCCTCATAGTCACAAAATGAAATGCACACGGTGGAGACATGTTAGTCATCAATTTCAGTGAAATTCAGGCAATTCACGTGGGCATCTTCAGAGTTGAAAAAAGTCTTCACAGCCTGAGCCTCTCAATGAAGGCCTTAATGGAGTCATGTCTTCTCAATCAGTTGGATAGGGTGAAGTGTAAAAGAAACTTGATCCCCAGGTACAGTGAAGAGAAAATGGGGCTTTGAATAAGCCAAGATGCTTTGTGCAGCTTAATCTAATTCCTTCTTTCTGGACCTCTGTTGCTTGTTTTGCAGTATTCTGCTTTAGGGTCATCAGGAGCAATGACGAAGCCTTTCCTGAGTAATTTCTTGTCATAGAGAAAGCTTACAGGATCAGGACATCGTACACTTATTTTTGTGTATTATTTGGATATATAGTTTCCTAAATTTATTATTTGGCTATATAGTTTCCTAATTTTTCTTATGATATGTGATTTTATGGCAGTTTTGAAATACTAACCACAATGGTTTGTTCATAAAATAAGTTTTACTGGTGGTCAAAAAGCTGAACATGAGCCAGCAGTGTGTGCTGGCAGCCCAGAAAGCCAACCGTATCCTGGGTTGCCTCAGGAGAAATGTGGCCAGCAGGGCAAGCGAGCGGATTCTCCCCCTCTAACCTGCTCTTGTGAGACTCCACCTGGAGTGCTGCATCCAGCTGTGTGTGGAGCCCTCAGCATCAGAAGCATATAGACCGGTTGGAGCGAGTCCAGAGGAGGCCACGAAGATGCTCAGAGGGCTGGAGCACCTCTGCTGTGAGGAAAGGCTGTGAGAATTGGGCTTGTTCAGCCTAGAGAAGAGAAGGCTCTGGGGAGACCTTATAGCCCCTTCCAGTGTCTGGAGGGGCTACAAGGAAGCTGGGCCTTTTTACAAGGGCCTGTAGTGATAGGACAAGGCGTAATGGGTTTATGTTGAAAGTGGGGAGTTTTAGATTAGATATCAGGAAGAAAGTCTTCCCGGAGAGGGTGGTGAGGCACTGGAAGAGGTTGCTCAGAGAAGCTGTGGATGCCCCGATCCCTGGAAGTGTCCAAGGCCAGGCTGGATGTGGCTTTGAGCAACCTGGTCTAGTGGAAGGTGTCCCTGCCCATGGCAGGGGGGGTGGGACTAGATGATCTTTAAGGTCCCTTCCAACCCAAACCATTCTATGACTCTATGATTCTATGAAGTATAAATTTAATACTGAGAAAGAATAATTTCTAAGTAAATTATATGTTTTTCTCATATACCTTCCTCAGTGCAACCACAGAGGACAGAAGGCTGAGATGTGGGACATCAGGAAAAAATGTTAAAATTCAGACAATTTTATCAACAAGGTTGTGCAGAAAAAAAAGAAACAGAAAATTTTCAGGAAAAACTCTGGCTTTAGTCAAATCAGCCCAGGGTAAGGTCTTCACTGTTTACTGGCCTGGTAATGAGAAAGAATATCTGACACAGCAGCTTTTGCATCAGAATGCCAGGATGCCAGAAAGATGTTTATAATACTGGAGATAAGAGTTTGTAAATAATCTATTCAGCCTTTTTCTTTCTCTTTCTGGATTTTTTTAAGATTTGCTGAGCTTAAGTTTAGTTCCTCTGCTTGTTATGCTTTACCAGACTTTGCTATAGTGGAAGGCCTGAGAAAGTCTTCTTTCCAATTGTGGCTTTTGTTTCATGCTCTTTCCGGAGTTGTTTCCAGATACCCCATAAACTCAACCCACTCTTCAGGAATCAATGTTTTCCACCTAGAAACTGTAGACCCTACAGCACCTAAGACCTGAGGTCTTGATCAGTGCTTCCTGCAATACCCCACCCCCCCGACATGGATATTTTAAGTATAAGGAATCTCCTGTACCAGTGGAAAATAACCTTTTCAGGACAAATAAAAGTTGGGAATGGGGCAAGGAATAAAATCATTCCAGTTTAAAGCTTATGTGCTGAAATCAGAGGCATTTAGCCAATGTAGGACTCGGGTGCTATCTAGATTGTATCACTGCAGTGTGCAAAGTCAGGGTGTGGTGGAGCATGACTGTAGCCATAGTGCCATGGCTGCACAAGCATCTCTGCAAAAAGAGGGAGAATTACACCCCTGGCTGCTGAAAGTCAGTGGTCTGGATTATCAATGTTGATATTAATAAGACTTGCATGTCCAGACCCTACAGATGGCTTTGCAGACATCCACCATTATGTGCAACCCCCTGCAGATATCCAGTCTCCCCGCTTTGGGAGGACAGGAGTGTCATTTCTCCCTCTCTACTCAGAGAGCAACACGACCTCTTATTCAGACCTTTCTCCCTCTGGTTTTTGGTTTTTTGGTTTTGGGTTTGTTTTTTTTTTTTTGTGGTTTTGTGTGTGTGTGTGTTGGGTTTTTTTAGTAATCTGTGCTTTTCTTGTGATCGTCAGGGGGTGATCATGAAATCTGTCTCATTGAAGCAAGCCTTTTTAAAGCAATTTTTAGTACCCACAACCATGGTGCTTAAGTGAATGGAGGCAATTGCACTGTCATAGAGCAAACACTGGAGGGCGTTGCTTTCTTTACTGCTTTTTAGCCTATTGCTTTTATTGTTACCCTCCGTTAAATAACACCCTTTTGATGATCCCTGGGAAAAATATAATGGTTAAACTGCTGAGGATGAAAATATTACTCTCCTGTATGGTTTCACTGTTCTCCTACAAGATTTTCTTTGTGGTTGTATAGTGCTGTAGGACAGTGTGAGTCCTTGACCGCAGCTTCAGGATACAATGGCAATTGTTCATTTCTACTGCTATTACTACTACTACTACTGCTACTACTACTAGATCCTGTTGCTCTACTTCTGGGAAGTGACAGATGCTGCAAAGGGCATTCCCCCTCCCAGTCGTCCAAAGCAGATTGCCCTCAAGGCGTCCTGAGCTCAAGGTCTTCCAGGGCAGCACATTCCCTCTTCTCTTTTTGAACCCCTCAGACAGCCAGGGTTTCCTTCCAAGCCCTTCTGAAGGTACAGGAGGATAAAGGAATGATGAAATTTCATAGCTCAAGAGAGTGGCTCCAGTGGTTTCCCTCATCTAAGAATATTCAGGTCACTACTTGTGTGTCTTTTTCAAGAGGGTCTGTAATGGGGCTTTTTTGTACCACTGTCTGCTGTTTTTGTGCTTAACTTTGTTTTTTTTAATGGAGCAACTTCTATTATCTGTGCGGTTCTTCCCTGTGGTGTCCTGTTTAAAGAGGTCCTGAGCAGTTGAAATATTCTACTATTTTTGGCATGTCTGGCAGACTCAGGCAAGGGTTTTCCTCACTCATTGTTATCAACTCTTATGTCAAAGACCATAAATATCACCAATATGTGATGATTTTGAGTAGCTGTTAGTCATAACAAAACATTGTATGTCCTTGATAGGAATGCTGCCTTTAAGAATTAGACTGCTGCAATAAGAAATGCTTTGGTAGAGGTGAACAAGCCCTGCAGGGATCTGCTTGTGTAGATTACCTGAAGTAGCCCTTGCTAAATGTGTTAGGTTGGTCTGCTATCAAAGCAATACCTTGTTGGCTGGTAGAGAGTTTCAATTTTCCAGCAAATTCTCAAATGCCCCGCAGTTATTATAGGAGGCATCTGCCACATGGATAGAAGTCTTCCCTTTTCACTCTTACAGTGTGTGAGGGTCAGGGTCTGTAATTTCCCGGGTAACTTATCCTCCCAGACACTCAGGAGTCATGGGAGTTTTTTCTGAGTGAAGACTTTAGGGCTACATCACTCCTTGTTTTCCTAAATGAGTTTGAAATCTTTCATACAGGTGATTGCTTGAGGATCATATAGTTATGCAGCCCTACTTTGTTTTGTGAGATTCCTATTTTCCCCATGTTGAGTTTGTTTGCCTAAAACCAAAGCCATTAACTTTTTAGGATTGTGAAGAAGAAAGTTGTTTCAAAGACTTTGCTGACTTGTGTAATTCCTATGGCAGAAAGGAGGCTTGAATTTGATTCTCCTATGCAGCTACATGCTTGCCTGAGCCTTGCCTCACTGTTCAGGACTCTGCATCTATTCATCTTTGCTTTTTGAATCACATTTCTCTGGTGGATCAGAATTCCCCCAGATCTGTGATATATTTTGAATTACTAAGATGCTTAATTTTAATTGTTAATGTACTGTATTGCAAAGTAAACCATGATTCCTTTCCCTTTCTATTCACTTGAAAAGTGTCAGAAAAATACATCAATTAATTCTCCCTTGATTTTGCTGAGCAACATGTTACTATGTTTTAGGTTATTTGATGGATATTGCTGCAGCCAAAGTCTAAGCTATCATAACTCTGGGACATCCCAGCTTTATGAACTATGGCATCTAGACCCCAGTTTAATTACTAATAAATATTGCAGAATTAGATTTAAGAACAGGGTTCATCTCTTTTGTTCTGGAAGTCATTGCTTGTGACAAAGAAGGTTGTGATTACTAATTACTTAATTTGTATGACAGATGGAGCTGGGCATCAAATTAAGTAGCTGTCTTAGGATACATCGTAGTGCAATATCTAGCTTTAAACACGACTGCCTTTTTCGTTCCTAAAAAAAGGCACAAACAATGACAGGCTAAAAATAGCTGTTCACTTGGAGTTGACGACAGTTTCTGAGAGCTTGTCTTTAGGAAGATGTTGGAAAAAACCCTGCCGTCTTTTCTCCTCCCCCTTTTTTTCTTTAAACGCACATCCTTCTGTTTCAGCTTCTTCACCCCATTGCCCACAGAAAGATACCCACTGACTCTGATAGGACTTCGGTATTTCTGCACATTTCCAAGGGGGTTTACGTAAAGCATTATTTAAAGAAATCCTAAAAGTCACTGCAGATATTTCCATTAAGTTATGCTTATCCTACACAAATTGCTCTGTGCTGATAGAGATGAAGGTAGTAAAGCCTTTTCCACTCTTTGCCTCCCACAGTATCTGCTGCAGTGAAAAAAAAAAAAAAAGAGGCTTTTTTCTGATTTTATACCTGAAGACTGCTTCATAATTCAGTATGAATATCGGTGGTTCCTGCTGCTGTAAACAAAGAGTTGAGTCTCTGACTTTGTGTCCCTGCAGTCTAGTAAACAATCAGTTAATTTGTAGCATCCCAGTGGTTGACAGGAGTGAAAGAAGTGGTTTGATCTTATTTTTGTGCATGTGAATTAAAGCTTTGCCTTCTGGCTAGGTTCTGAGTTCCCTCCTTCTGGAAGATATTTGAACATTTTAGATTCAGAATATGTAGTTACAAAATGTGAGGACACAGCCTTCTCCAGGATTTTTCTGCTTTCATTTTAATTCTTATCTGTGTTTCTAATCCCAGCAAGCAAGAAAACAGTTTGAAAATGATGTCCAGTGTCTGAGCTAGGAGCACAATGCAGTTCAGGATCTTTAGAACTGGTCTACTGCATGCTTATTAAATGAGAGTGAAGGAGTAGGTGGGACTTTTTTATTTAAAAATAGAATAGCACAGGGGACTGAACTTGCAATTGAGGAAACGTTAATAAGCCAGCCAGCCATTGTCCTTAATCATAGACTGTATTTGTAAGTAGAACATGTTGAATCTGTCATGATTGATGACGTTGTCTTTGTTAAAAGGGATGCTGCATCTTTAACAAGAGCAGACAGAAACAGTGCAGAATCCACAGTAAATTTGAACATTGGAAGAGAAACCTTTCTTCATTTTCCGGTGTATAACATTTGTAAAATATTGAAAAGAGAAACATCAAAACCAGAGGGAAATATAAGTAACTCGCTGCTCACATTTTAATTCCTCACCTTTCCCCTCTGGGTGAGTTCCCCCTCCTTTCCCCCCCTCCCCTGAATTTAAAATGCTGGAAGGAAAAGCAACTGAGGTCCAAGTTTCAGATGCTGAATTCTCTGCTAATTGAAATTACTGGGCATATTTCTATATATAGTCGATGAAGAGATATGTAGCTTTCACTCAGTGCCTTCAAGACATGTCTTTTTGTAGTCGCAAAAGCAGAGATCAATGCATTTTCAAACTGACAGAGGGAACGGATGCTCCTTAGTAGCACATGCTCGGGATCGTGTGTGTACCGTTTGTGCAGAGCAGAGACGCTGAATACTGGTCCATATGCTCCTTGTTTACTGCAATGTTTTTTGCATGTTACTGTGCACTCCGGACTAATGTGAAGGTAAGAGGAGACGAGACAACAATTTGGCAGGAATGTTCATGTAAAACCAGCTGCAGAAAATGTCTACCTTGTGTTGCTGAGTACTTTGGAATTGCTAGCTGAACAGGCATATTATTACAGGTGGTTGTGGAGGCTTTGTTTTATCGTTCTCTGTGAAGCTAAAGCATAGAAGCATGTTTTAATTTTGCAGCTTAGCGACCTTCAGTTTTTAACTGCTTGCAGTTCAGGTTCTGGGCTTGTATGATCTGATAAACATGTTTTGCTACTGTCCAGGTAGGCCAGAAACAAGATACCAAAGGCTGTTTGTGCAAGGCTACATGGCTTTATATAGGATAAGAATTCCTATACTCTAGTCCCCCGTGCATCCCCCAAGCGATGCTGCTTGCATGCTTTCTTGTTGATTACTTGTCTGACAATCGGGGGTCTTGCTGCTGTTATCTGGGCTGTTTTTTTGTGTTGATTTGTTTCTAACTTGAAATAAAATGCATACAAACAAATTATAAGCAATGTCCTAAGACATAAACAAGAGATTATTACTGCAAAATGCTACAGAAAAATGCCAGCTGGCAGCACTGGTCTCACAGTAACTATTAACCAGCGTTTGTCACTCATGTCAACATTTGCTTGCTCTGTTAATTAGTGTCAGAACTTCAATATAAGTTGCTGGATATATTACCTTCCCGGCAAGTAGGACAATATTAGCAGACAGGATCGTTGGCATTGAATTGAGCTCTAAGCCAAGCTGTGGGCCAGCTGTGGGAATCCAGTTGCATAATTTAAATGAATTACAGTCCTTAGTCAACATATTGGGGAGATACTTTTGGCATTCTGGCTTTTTCAAGTTCAAATGAGTGTGTCTGTCTAGGAAGGAAAGCACTGGCAAATGCTGGGTAATCACGGAACAGTTTTACCTGGAGAAATAATTGTAAAGGATATTTTGCTTTCAAACTGCCTTAAGCATGCCTCTGAATTACAGTGAGTTTTCTGTAGTTGCACTTGGTTTGATAATAATGAACTTCATATTTGTTTATTAGGTCAAAATAATTTTTGGGTCATTTGAGTAAAAAGTATTTTTTAGTAAAAGCTCACATTCTAAGAGTCTGCTCCTATGTATGTGGTCAGTCTTTACTGCTGATTGCTGCACTAATTGCTAAGCTTTCACGTTTTATTACTTTCTAATTAACTTTTGCAATTTACTTTCTTTTCCTCCTTTCTGAGGAGGAAAATGAAAAATATATTTTCTTTGAATATGTCAATAAGAAGACAAAAAAAGCAAGTTAAAACTTTTAATGCTGTTCTGTCGTCTTAAAACACATCCATTGTCTTTTTCTTATGCTTTCTCTGTAATTTTTTTGACTGGTTAGTAAATTATATCCACATTATATACCCTGTGTTTTATGCAGTAAATTGTCAATAAAGAACTGTTTTGAGACCAACCATACTTTACTGCTCATTTTGTCCCCCAGCCTGTACTACTGTGCTGAAGGTGTTCAGTAAAAGTGGGTCTGTTGTTGAGAAATGATTTCTCCATCTAAATAAGATTACATACAGGGGCAATTTCAAAATCGATATTTTTACTGTAATTTCCACAAAATACCTTATCAGTAAGTACCAAAGTAACTGTTGGGAGTCTCATGGTTTAACTTTTGAAATGTCTTTGTTTCTATTCCTAAGTACAGAAAAAAACTGAAAGGTTTGTACTAGCCCAAGTCCGATGATTGCTTGGATAAATAGTTTTAATTTATTGGAACTTCTTCAACAGTTAAGTGTCTCTGGAATAATTGTTTGATATACAGTATCTGTTATTTACATGATATTGATCTAAACATGTTATATTCAGTTGTTGTAATTTCATCAAACTCATCTACTTTCAGTGTATACTTTGATCATCTGCTTCCCAAGCTATACATTGGGATACAAAAACATCAAAAAGCTGCCTCAACTTTGTAAATCCCCGCTGTAGCTGCCCAAGTATGGCAGTGCCACTTGCATCTTCAGTGGTTCCTTCTTCCTTTTTCTGATATGGAACATGACTTAATAAATAGGTGTTTACTGAAAGGTGCTCCCCATGCCTGGTCATTGTAAAACACATTACATAGTGTTTCTGCAGGGCTCTGTTGCTTTTAACTTGGTTGGCACTAACATAAGCCACAGCTTTATGGGTGGCCAAAATAAATGAAATACATTATAAAACATCTGTTTTGAGTTTTGTATTTTCCTCCTTTTAAATGGGTGGAAAAATCTTAGCGGTTCTCAAATACTTTAGTCTTTAAGTCATAAGATAGAATTAAACTATAAGTACAGACTGTAACAGGAAATAGATTTGCTTGCCCTGGAAAGTGAAAAAGAAAGCAATTGTGTCTGTTTCTGATGGCAGCTGCAGTTTATGGCTTTAAAGAAAGCAGATTTTTCAAGTTCAAGGTAGGACTCTTGCTTCTTGATTGCCAGTCTATCTGAAACTGCCCATGTGAACTTAGTTGGCATATGCAGACTTATAAAAAGATGTCTACCCCATGCATTCTTAATCAAAGCCTATTTTTACAGCTGACTAAAGAATAGTACTGACCATGAACATGTACCTGCCTGCATGAATAATTATTTCTTCCTGCCTGAGCAGAAACAAAGTCAGTGGTTATAAAGGCAGAAAGATGCTGGAGAAGTTATTAGCAAAATATCTTTCTCTGTCCAAGTTTCTCTGGACCTGGAGTTTTAAAATGAAATTCAGCTTGAATTAAAATAATAAAAAAGCACAAACTAATGCTTACTATTGCCTGTTTACTAGCCACAGCGTTATTAAAATTCTACATTTCTGACTGATCTCCTTCTTGCTCTCTCATGTATGTACAATTTTGTATCTCAGTGGAAGATATCACAAATGGGCATTGAAGTCAGGGAATTACAACCTAAAAGCATTGCCTCCAAGATCAGAAATGCTCTTGTGGAAATGTGCAGTGTGCCTGAAAAAGTGAACTCCTGCTGTATGCAGTAGTTAAATATGTGGTTGTATTTTCAGCATGAGTAAGTCTCAGGGGCACAGGCTAGCTATGGCAGGGGGCTGCCCAGTGTCAAATGTTTGTAGTTTTAATTGTGTCCACTGTGTATTGAAAATACTTTCTGTATTTATATGCAAGAGATTTTTAGAGGTTGCCATTAAAAACTTTCTGTTCTTGGCTTAGGCAAGTACTTTAAATTCCCTCAGTATTAGCAGTATTTTTTGTAAAACTATGGGAAACATTGCAAATATTTAGGCTTCATAGTCTGAGCTAAGCTTGAAAAACTTTTATGGACTGGGCTCTTGCTTTTCTTAAAAGTTTGTAGGAGTTTTGCCTTGCCCTTCCCTTGATGAACTTTATGTGGTGTTCTGACAGATTTTCCTGTGTGAGTCTGTGCTGCTATTTCTTGCTGACTGTTTGAGGGTCTTAGTGGAGGCACAGCTGGTGCTTCTGGGAATTCGGGTAGCAGAGCTGATGTCTTTCATTTGTGCTTTAGCATGGGACTTGACGTGAGCACTGGGCTCTCTCACCTTGAAACACCTCATTCTCGGCAGCAGTCAGCACTGGCTTTGGGGTCGTCAGAGCCGCATGTAAAGATCAGGGGGTTTTCTGTTATGAATTCAGTTCTACACCCTTTGAAGCACCAGAGGTTTCCCAGGAGGTTCACAGTTACTTCAGCATGAGTTTAAGGCTGTCTTCATGTTAATGGGTACACTTGGCACCTCACAGAACTGAGCTCCTGCCTGAACACTGGGTTAACTAAGTGCCTTTTTTTGTTCTGACTGCTAACTTTGGGTCACAGTGGTGTGATAGAAGTTTTCGATGTACGATCCCTTGTACCTCCCTTGCTACAACTAAAAGATTATGCTAGCCTGTGCCCAACAGCAACCATGAAGTGATCTATGTCTGAAGTTTTGACTTATGCATTGTTATTTTTTGAGGATCTCAGATGATGCAGAGGACCTGTTAGGGTCAGAATGGAGTATGGCCAGGGCCCCTGAAGGATCCTAGAAGTTAGCATCATTTAACCACTTCAGCTTTTTCTGTTCGCTTTCTTGCCCCACCTGCATTTCAAAAATATAAGTAATTATTTTAATGTAGCAGTTTCTAATTGCAGCAGAAACTGCCAGTTAAGCAATGAAGGCAGAATAATCATAGTAACAATAGTAACATAGTAGCAAACTTAGTAATAATTAGTGAAATATCTAAAGGGCAGGTGTCAAGAGGATGGGGCCAAACTCGTTTCAGTGGTGCCCACTGACAACACAAGAGGCAACAGACTCAAACTGAAACACAGGAAATTTTGTCTCAGTGTGAGGAAAAACTCCTTTATTTTGAGGTGCCAGAGCAGTGGAACTGGCTGCCCAGAGAGGTTGTGGAGTCTCCTTCTCTGGGGATATTCGAAACCCACCTGGATGCATCCCTGTCCAAACTGCTCTAGGTGAACCTGCTTTGGCAGGGGGGTTGGACTAGATGATCTCCGAAGGTCCTTTCTAAACCCCAGCATTCTGTGATTCTCTGGTTCTGTGAAATGTTTTATTGCCAAAAGCTGTCTATAGTTTTACACACCGCTGAAACTCTT